>NC_077229.1:27689413-27896913 GCF_027887165.1 Monodelphis domestica
TGGGAAGGGGCTTATAACAGGGGATATCAAGGTTGGGAGGGGGCTTAGAACAAGGGATGTCAAGGCTAGGAGGGGGCTTATAACAGGGGATATCAAGGTTGGGAGGGGGCTTAGAACAAGGGATGTCAAGGCTAGGAGGGGGCTTAGAACAGGAGATGTCAGAGCTGGGAGGGGGCTTAGACCAGGAGATGTCAGAGTTCAGAGGGTGCTTAGAACAAGGAATAAAAGAGCTGGGAGGGATCCAGAACAGGGGATGTCAGGGCTGGGAGGGGGTTTAGAACAAGGGATGTCAGGGCTGGGAAGGGGCTTATAACAGGGGATATCAAGGTTGGGAGGGGGCTTAGAACAAGGGATGTCAAGGCTAGGAGGGGGCTTAGAACAGGAGATGTTAGAGCTGGGATGGGGCTTAGACCAGGGGATGTCAGAGTTCAGAGGGTGCTTAGAATAAGGAATAAAAGAGCTGGGAGGGATCCAGAACAGGGGATGTCAGGGCTGGGAGGGGGTTTAGAACAGGGAATATCAGGGCTGGGAAAGGACTTAGCACAGGGAATGTCAGAGCTGGGAGGGAGCTTAGAACAGGGGATGTCAGAGCTGGAAGGAACCTTAGAACAGGAGATGTCAGAGCTGGGAGGGGGCTTAGACCAGGGGATGTCAGAGTTCAGAGGGTGCTTCAAACAAGGAATGAAAGAGCTGGGAGGGATCTAGAACAGGGAATATCAGGGGCAGGAGGGGGCTTAGAACAAGGGATATCAGAGCTGGGAGGAGGCTTAGAATAAGGAATGAAAGAGCTGGGAGGGGGCTTAGAACAGGGCATGTCATAGCTGGGAGGGAGCTTAGAACCAGGGATGTCAGGGCTGGGAGGGGGCTTAGAACAGAGAATGTCAGAGCTGGGAGGAGGCTTAGGACAAGGGATGTCAGGGCTGGGAGGGGGGTTAGAACAGGGAATATCAGAGCTGGGAGGGGGTTTAGAATGGGGCATGTCAGAGCTCAGAGAGGGCTCAGAACAGGGAGTGCCAGAGCTGGGACAGATCTTAGAACAGAGGCTCCCTGAGCTTGATGGCACTTAGAACAAAGGCTATCCTAGGAAAGAGAAGGTTAATCCAGATTAAATATACATCAGGACAAGGTCCTTTTGTTTCTGCACCACAAGCAGGCCCTCAGAGCAGCCTCTGGCTTCTTTCTCCTCAAAGCTCTCTCCTGGACTTTCCATGTCTTTCATCCCTATGAAGGCTCTGACTCCTTCCCATCTGTTCCATTCCCTCTCTTTGAGCTAAAGGAGGATAAAATGCCCAAGTCAGGTCTCAGGTTACTTGCATTAGTTGGTAAAAGTCAGAATAGCTTCCAGCAGTAGATAGAGTTTGGGCCAAGAGTCAGGAAGAGCTGAGTTCAAATCTAGCCCCAGATACATAAGAGCTGTAAGACCTCGAGCAAGTCACTTAACTCTGCCTCAGTTTCCTTATTTTTGTAAAATGAGCTGAAGAAGGAAACAGCAAACCACTCCAGTATTTGAACCAAGAAACCCCCAAATGGGATCACAAGTGAGACAATGAAATGACTGACCCACAACATCGAGCTCCTGTTTAAGGCTGGCATTGGGGGAATCACCCTAAATGGAGCTGGTCCTCCTGGCTCTGGTCCTTGGATGGTCCATGATCTCAAGGTGCTGGAGACAACGACTAAGGATTAGGAAGCCGGATGCCTGTTGGGCAAGTTGGGAGGATCTTTGTCTGCTGTGCCCAGGTTGGGATTCTTAGGCTAGGCTAGCGAGCTGCGTAGGATTAGGTGAAGCAAGACTTTTAGGGACGCGGGAAGCTATTCAACTGGGGTGGAGTAGACTTGGGAAAATTACGACACGCTTGAAAACGACTTACTTTTGTTGAGTCAACCTCCACCACGGTTAACCCTATAAACTGGCGCTGGGACGCAACCAAGAGAACTGGTGACCCGACACCAAGTGTTCGGGACATTCAGGACGGGAGCCCTGACCTCATCTGGTTCAAAGGGGTCAGCAAGCCAACCTTGGAGTGGGACAAGCAGAAATAGTGACCGTGACACTATGTGTATGGCTGGACAGAGAGCCAGCCTTGGAGATGGGCATCCTGGGTTCCAGTTTAGCCTCAGATACTTCCCAGCTGTGTGACCCTGGGCAAGTCACTTGACCCCCATTGCCTAGCCTTTACCACTCTTCTGCCTTGGAACCAATACACAGTACTGATTCTAAGACAGAAGGAAAGGATAAAATGATTAAAAAAAAGAATAGAACCATTGAGATAATCTGGTTCAAAGGACTCATTTTACAGAGGAGAAACTGAGACCTAGAGAGAGTAATGGATATATCCAAGATTCAATTCAAGTCACAAAAACAATTCTTAAGTACCTTCTGTGTGCCGAATGTCTTGGAGTGCCAGACCTGGAGTCAGGAAATCTCATCTTCCCGAGTTCAAATCTGGCCTTGGTCTCTTACCAGCTCTGTGACCCTGGGCAAGCCACTTAATTTTTGACCTCAGTTTCCTCATCTGTAAAATGAACTGGAGGAGGAAATGGCAACCCTCTCCAGTATCTTTGCCAAGAAAACCCCAAATGTGGTCACAAAAAAGTCAAACCCGACTGGTTGGCCTCAATTTCCTCATCTGCAAAATGGGCTAGAAAAGGAAATGGCAACCCTCTCCAGTATCTTTGCCAAGAAAACCCCAAATGTGGTCACAAAAAAGTCAGACCCGACTAGTTGGCCTCAGTTTCCTCATCTGCAAAATGGGCTAGAAAAGGAAATGGCAACCCTCTCCAGTATCTTTGCCAAGAAAACCCCAAATGGAGTCCCAAAAAGTCAGACCCGACTGGTTGGCCTCAATTTCTTCATCTGCAAAATGGGCTAGAAAAGGAAATGGCAACCCTCTCCAGTATCTTTGCCAAGAAAACCCCAAATGGAGTCCCAAAAAGTCAGACCCGACTGGTTGGCCTCAATTTCTTCATCTGCAAAATGGGCTAGAAAAGGAAATGGCAACCCTCTCCAGTATCTTTGCCAAGAAAACCCCAAATGTGGTCACAAAAAAGTCAGACCCGACTAGTTGGCCTCAGTTTCCTCATCTGCAAAATGGGCTAGAAAAGGGAATGGCAACCCTCTCCAGTATCTTTGCCAAGAAAACCCCAAATGTGGTCACAAAAAAGTCAGACCCGACTAGTTGGCCTCAGTTTCCTCATCTGCAAAATGGGTTAGAAAAGGGAATGGCAACCCTCTCCAGTATCTTTGCCAAGAAAACCCCAAATGGAGTCCCAAAGAGTGGGACATGGTCAAATAAGGTCCACACAATGTCCTAAGTGAGAGGGAGCTTGGCATAGTGGATGGAGGACCTGCTGGAGAGTCAGGAAGGTCCAGATTTGAGTCTTGCTTTTGAGTCTGTGTTGCTCTGGGCAGCCCCTTAATGTCCAGGAGCTCCCCCCAAAGCTCTCTAAGCTCCGAGGCCAACCTTTGTAGAGGGTTTTCTACATGGATACAATTTCAGGTCCAAAAAGAAAAAATGTAGCAGGTACCAAAAATGGTCTCCTAGGTAACCAGGATGCTAACCCAAGGCCAGCGCTCTTTCGGCTGCTCCCAACCTTCGGGATCTTGCTTTTGTCCCAGATATTTTAAAGGCTGTCCATTTCAGGATAGTCTGGAGAGTGCTTGGCTCCATCCTATAAGCCAAGGACTGCAAGGATCGAATCATGCAGCCCAGGGAGACGCGGTCACTGTGGGAGGCCAGCATAGTCCCTCCACACGTCCCAAGGATCAAGCAGTATTTTCTAGATGGGGCCATAGTTCTCTGAGAGCTGAATCATGGATGCCCAGGTTTGGAAGAAGTAAGAGAAGCCACACAGTCCCCAACTGCATCGGAATGAGAAACTCCCAAACTTGTGGGGTTATTCGTCCTGGAGCCCAAGTGGCATTCGTGGCAAGAGTACTAGATTCAGAGTCAGAAGGACCTGTGTTCGAATTCTGATTTAGATACTTATTGGCTGTGTAAATGACCCTCAGTATCACTTACCTTCTCTCAACCTCGGTTTCCCGTCTAGAAAATAATAATAGTACCTACTTCCCAGGGTTGCTGTAAGGATGAAATGCAATAAAATATATCAAGCACTATATAACTAGTAATTATTAAATTAATAGTAATTAGTAAAAATTAGTAATGGATGATAGCTAACGATGTAGTATCTACTATGGGACATATTTTATAAATATATACACTTTTATTATAATTTATTTTATTAAATTATATTGAATTAAATATATTACTACATAAAATTAATTTAAATTAAAATAGTGCTTATAATTTATAAATATACGTGCTTATTCATTATGGAATTAAATAGATTGATATAACAAATGAATATATTACATTATATGAAATATTTTTAGAAATATAAATACTTTTATTCTATTGAATTGATTATTAAATTAAATACATAACATATAAAACTATATTATATGAAACATTATGCTTTATAAATATATAGGTTTATATTTTATTATATTGAATGAATTATTGAATTAAATATATTGATGCATCACATTAAGTTAATGTATTAAATATTTTTATATTTTATAAATATATATACTTTTGTTACAATTTTCATTAAATTATATTGAATTAAATATATTAATACATAAAATTAAATTTAACTTAAAATATTTATAATTATTAATTATGAAATTAAATATAGTGATATAAAAATGAATCCATTAAATTATATGAAATGTTATTTTTAGAAACATACATAATTTTATTCTATTGAATTGATTATTAAATTAAATACATAACATATAAAACTATATTATATTAAACATTATGCTTTATAAATATATATGTTTATATTTTATTATATTGAATGAATTATTGAATTAAATATATTGATGCATCACATTAAGTTAATGTATTAAATATTTTTATATTTTATAAATATATACACTTTTGTTACAATTTTTATTAAATTATATTGAATTAAATATATTAATACATAAACTAATTTAACTTAAAATATTTATAATTAATAAATATACATATTTATTAATTATGAAATTAAATATAGTGATATAGAGAATGAATCCATTAAATTATATGAAATGTTATTTTTAGAAACATACATAATTTTATTCTAATGAATTGATTATTAGATTAAATACATAACATATAAAACTATATTATATTAAACATTTGCTTTATAAATATATATGTTTATATTTTATTATATTGAATGAATTATTGAATTAAATATATTGATGCATCACATTAAGTTAATGTATTAAATATTTTTATATTTTATAAATATATACACTTTTGTTACAATTTTTATTAAATTATATTGAATTAAAAATATGTTATTAATTATTTAATTAATATTTATTATATTATATATAATAAAAATAATTAATTAAATAATAAACTAATTTAACTTAAAATATTTATAATTAATAAATATACATATTTATATATACATGTATATGTATATACATATACATATTTATTAATTATGAAATTAAATATATTGATATAGAAAACAAGTCCACTAAATTATATGAAATATTAGTTTTAGAAACATATATACTTTTATTCTATTGAATTTATTATTAAATTAAATATATAATATATAAAACTATATTATATTGAATATTATGCTTTATAAATATACACACTTTTATTATGTTTTATTATACTGAATGAATTATTAAATTAAATATATTGAAACATCAAATTAATTTAAGTTAATATATTAGATATTTTTATACTTTTATGGTATTGAATTGATTATCAAATAAAATTCATATTAAATTATATTATATTAACTATTATTCTATTTTCCAAATATACACACTTTAAGCATTATTTTACGTATTATTATTATCTCCATCTTACAACTGAGCCAAACAGAAATGAAGGGACTTGCTCAGCTAGTAAGTGCCTGAGGCCAGATTTGAACTCAGCCGGTCATGACCCTAGGCCCAGCACTCTAGCCATTCAATCACTAAGATGCCTCTGTTTTTAAGATATGTCTAACCATCTGCTGGAAAACCACCAATTAGGGGGAATCTCCCAAGGCAGCCCATTCCACTTAAGGATAGTTGGGGAGTTGGGGGGGAGAGTTGTTTGTATATCTTGTCCAGACCTGCGAGTTCTTCCATGTGAGGGGGTTCTGGTGTGGAAACTCCCTTCACCAATGCAGATCAATAACTCCTACGTCACATACAAGGAGCTGCCTTGGGGCGAGTATGAGTGAAAGGCAGGACTTTAATCCAAGCCTTCTGGAGTCCAAGCTGGCTCTCTCCATGCCAAACAGCCTTTCCAGCTCTGATCCTGAAGAAGTTTTTCCTTTTCTCTATAACCCGCCTCAGTCTTCCCAATGACTTCTGCCCATGATTTCTAGACTTGCCTTTTGTGACTTAGCAGAGCAAGGCGAATCCGTCCTTGACCCGGCATCCCCTGCGATGCTTGAAAACAGCTCTCCCGCCCAGAATCTTCTCTTCTCCCAGCTACACCTTTCCAGTTCCTTCAGCCGCATCTCATTGAGCAGGAAGTCCAGGTCCTTCGCCAGTCTGGTTCCCCCCTGCAGACACTCTCCCTCAGTGATGCCCCGACTAATCCACGGCGCCCGTGGCTGACCACGCTATCCCAGATGTGGTCCAATCACGGCAGAGCGCAGAGGAATTCTCCTTTTTCCAGGGCTTGGAGCTTACGCCTCTGTTAATACATCTGAATCTGAATTAGATTTCTGACTGTTCTATTCCATGTGCTGGGAATCCCCTGACACTTGGATCTTTTTTTAAAGCAAGAATTACTATGGAATCGTCCCCCTTTCCTGTGTTCACGAGGTTGATTTTCTTTTTTTTTTAAACCCTCACCTTCTGTCTTGGAATCACTACTGTGTATTGGTTTCAACACAGAAGAGTGGTCAGGGATAGACAATGGGGGTCAAGTGACTTGCCCAGGGTCACCCAGCTGGGAAGTATTCGAGGTCAGATTTGAACCCAGGACCCTCCTGTCTCTAGACCTGACTCTCCAATCCACTGAGCCACTCAGCTTCCCCCATGAGGTTGATTTTCTGAATCCAAATGTGTGACTCCATTTCACCATCATGACTGTGGTGTACCACAAATGATGGAGCAAATTGGGCAATAAGAGCATCTCTAATCTTCCAGGGCTGGGAGCTCTCCTGCCTGGAACGCTAGAATTATGCTTAACGTGTCTGTGCATGGTTCCTTTGATTAGGGAGGAGGGTTGCTGCCCAGCAAGTCTTTAACTGGCCCAACCAGTATTTAATCAAGATTTCAGTTGCTGCTGATGTGTCATATTCTGGTTTAGTATCTTTTTTTTAAAGTTTTGTTTTTGATAATCTTATTGGCATGTGAGGCGTGAGTTTTGGAAATGTAAGTATCTTAGAACTGGTTAATAGAAACACAAAAATATTCGTATATTTTTGAAACCTTTACCTTCCCTCTTAGAATTGATGCTGTGCATGGATTCCAAGGCAGAAGAGTAGAGGGCTAGGCAACAGGGGTTAAGTGACTTGCCCAAGTTCACACAGCTAGGAAGTGTCTGAAGGCAGATTTAATCCAGGACCTCCTCCTACCTCTAGGTTTGGCTCTCAATTCACTAAGCCATCTGGCTGCCCCTTATATACACCTCAAGTTTTAGGTGATGCTTCTTTGGTGGGGGAAAGGGAGGGAAGGGGGGTGAGATATCTGGGAATAAATTCTTAAATATTCAGTTTTTTAAACCCTTACCTTACATCTTAGAATCAATACTGTGTATTGGTTCTAAGGCAGAAGAGTGGTAAGGGCTAGGCAATGGGGGTCAAGTGACTTGCCCAAGGTCACACAGCTAAGAAGTGTCTGAGGTTAGATTTGAACCCAGGATCTCCCATCTCTGGGCCTGGCTCTCAATCCACTGAGGCATCCAGCTGCCCCCTAAATATTATATTTTTTAAGAAAGGACTACAATTAAAAAAAAGAAACTAAGTGTGTTTTAGACTGGTGTGAGAGAGAGACAGAGAGCGACAGAGAGAGACAGAGAGAGAGAGACAGACAGACAGAGAGACAGAGACAGAGATAGAAGCAGAGAGACAGAGAGAGGGAGAGATACAGAGAGAGAGACACAGAGAGAGAGAGAGAGAGAGAGAGAGAGAGAGAGAGAGAGAGAGAAAGGGAGAAGAGAGAGGGAGAGAGAGAGAGAGAGAGAGAGAGAGAGAGAGAGAGAGAGAGAGAGAGAGAGAGAGAGAGAGAGAAAGGGAGAGGAGAGAGGGGGGAGAGAGAGAGAGAGAGAGAGAGAGAGAGAGAGAGAGAGAGAGAGAGAGAGAGAGAGAGAGAGAGAGAGAGAGAAACAACTTTTATTGAGCACCAATGATGTGCTGTGGACCTGAACAGATGAACAGAAATACCTTCTTTAGTACTTCCAACATGTGGCTATTGAGACTCTGCTCAATGATTCCCAGTGGTGGGAAGCTCACTGCCTCCCAAGGCAGTCCACTTCCTTTATGGATGGATCTGAGTTTTTCTTAACTCTTCCAAGCCTAAATCTTACTCTTTGTAGCTTCTAGCTCTTGCTTTTGCTTCTAACCTCTGAGACCAAGCAGAGAATAAGTGTTCCTTCCTGTGTGTAACCATCCTTCAGATACTTGCTACTCTTCCAGGTCTTCTCTTCCCCAAACTAAACATCCTTCCATTTATTCTCATATGGTATGAGCTTGATGCTCTTCCCCATTCTGGTTACCCCACTCTCATCAAGGTTTCTCCTAAAATGTGGGGCTCAGACCTGAACATGGCATAGTAGCCTAGCATTTCATGGGACCATCACCTCCTTATCTGGGAGCTTCTGCTGAGTATGAGTGGTTCCATTCTTTGTATTTGAACCCCCCAGTGGCTAGCACATAGTAGGCTCTTTAAAAAATCCAACTCTCCTTAGAATCAATACCAAGGGAGCAGCTAGGGGACTATTTGTACCCACAGTGGCTAGCACATGGTAGGTTCTTTTATTTCATAGGTTTTGTAAAATTTCCACATTATTCATCTTTGTAAGCAAATAATCTTATAATAAAACCAAAACCCCCCAAAATATATACCAAATAAACAAGTGATAAATCATGTTTTCATCCACATTCTTACTTCCACAGTTCTTTCCTCTGGCTGTGGATAGTGTTCTTTCTATGAGTCCCTCAGAATTGTCCTGGGTCATTGCATTGCTGCTAGTAGAGAAGTTCATTACATTCGATCGTGCCACAGTGTATCAGTCTCTGTGTACAATGTTCTCCTGGTTCTGCTGCTTTCACTCTATATCACTTCCTGGAGGTCATCCAATTCACATGGAATCCCTCCAGTTCATCATTTCTTTCAGCACAATATATTCCATTACCAACAGATTACCACAATTTGTTCAACCATTCCCAATTGAGGGACAACCGTTTGTTTCTATTTTTTGCCACATGGTAGACTTAAAAAAAACACCTTATTGTCTGTCTTGGAATCAATACTAAGGGGGCAAGCTTGGTGGTTATTCGTACCCATGGTGGCTAGCACCTGGGTAGGCTCTTTAAAAAAAAAAACCCAACCTTTTGCTTTACAATCAATAACAAGGGGGGCAATTAGAGGGCTGTTTGTATCTCTAATGGCTAGCACATCAGACGCTCTCTCCCTTTTTTAAACCCTTAACCTTCATCTTAGAATCAATATTAAGGGGGCAGCTGGATGACTCAGTAGATAGAGAGCCAGGCCTGGAGATGGGAGGTCCTGGGTTCAATCCTGACCTCAGATACTTTCTAGCTGTGTGACCCTGGGCAAGTCACTTGACTCTCATTGCCTAGGCCCTACTGCTCTTCTGCCTTGGAACCAATATTTATTATTGATTCCCAGACAGAAGGGAAGGGTTAAAAATACTTATCATGTGTGTAGGTATTAGGTGGGCCCTGGCGATACAATAGCAAACCATCCCTACCCTCAAGCACCTTATATTACACGTGCTAGAAAACAAAATGTACATGGACAAATAATTATATGAACAAAGTTAATACAAATCATTTCTGGGCCTGGGCATTAGCCTCAGAGGGGATTGGCACAGGTCTTATTAATGTGACCCCTTGAGCTGAGCTTGAAGGAAATTAGGATCTGAAGAGGTGGAGCTGAGAAGGATGAGGGTAGCCAGGACTGGTGAAACAGTCTGAGTCTGAGCAAAAAGCAAATGGTGGAGGTGGAATTATGATGGATACCAAGAGTGCAGGGAAGGAGGAGTGTAAAATAAGCCTGGAAAGGGAGGCTGGAGCCACGCTGAGAAGGGCTTTCAATGACAATCATTAAATCAAAAAGCATTTATTTCAATTAATTAAGAAATCTTTATTAAGCACCTATTATGTGCTGCAGAAGACAGCCCCCACCCTCAAGGAGCTTGCCATGTAATGGAAACCTACTGGACACATGGGGCAAATGAGCTGCAGATGACACGCTGCTCTTGAGCCAGGTTGACCAGAAGGATGGTCGTGCCCTTTGCCAATAACAGGAAGTCAAGAAGAGTTGGGATGAAGATAACGAGTTCTGTTTTGAACACATTAAACTTGAGATTCCTCTGGGATTGCTGGTTCTAGAAGTCTAGTACACAGATGGAGATTTGGGACGGAGCTTGGGAGAAAGACGAGGGCTGGTTCCATTGATCTGGGAATGACCCCTGGGAACTGGTGTGGTCTGGAAGTCAGAGTAAAAAGGAGACAAGAGGACACAGAAGGCTCTTAATAATGGATGGATTGATAAAGGAGACATTATCTCATTTGAGTCTCACAAGAATCCTGTGAAGTAGGTAGGGCAGGATTTATGGCTCCAGGCGGGAGGGCAGTGCCTTAAGTGTGGGCAGTAAAGTAGGACAAAGAACCACCCAGTCATTTTCAATCCTAAGAAGGGCTTGAGAGTTGAAAAACTGTTTTCAGCCCAAGTCACATAGTAGATTGGATCGTGTCAGAGGCAGTTTCAACAAGGTGAAGTTAAGCGATTTGCTCAGGGTCACAAAGTTATAGGTAGAAGTTGGATTTGAACTCAGAGCTCTCCTAATCCCCCTCTTCCCCAATCAATGTGCTTTCTATTTATTACTTCATTTAAAAGGTTAAGTTTTGCTGTCCTCGACTTCAGGCAGAGGGCCACAGGTGGGGAATTACTAGATGAATTTTTACCTGGGCTTTGTGAATAAAAGATAATAAATACATGGACTTGATGGAGCAAACTGTCCCAGTGATCTCTGGGTGGTCTGGCACCCCAGAAAGCTACTGGGATTTTAGAGTGCCTAGAGAGATATATAGGGGCAGACCCAGCCAGTGCTGCCTTCCTCTGCCCAGCTGGGAACACAACAGCTGTGAATTTATATCTGAGGGCTATAGATTAGGAAGGGCTTTGATAAGCTGGGCTGAAGGACCTGGGGATGGATGGGCAGAGCCCTCCTAGCACAGTAAGGAGTTGGCAGCTAATAAATGTAGGTTTTTTTGTAGATGTATTTTAAAAATTGTCCGTGGCAATACAACTTTTAATAATCATTTTCTGACATTTTCCCAGCCATGTTCTCTCTCCCTCCCACCTGGCAGCTAATAAATGTTGCTGATTGAGTGAGCAGATGAAAGGTTTAGGCAGGGCGAGGAAGATCTTCAGGGATGGGTCTTTTGCAAAGCAGAATGGGACTTGTTGGGCAGAATTGATGTTATCTTTGTATCCCCAGGGCCCTGCTAATTAATAGATGTAGGTTGAATCATGGATTAAATTTGTTTTTCTAATACTTTACCACCTATGTTATTACCTATTAATTATTGGGAATTTTCATCTATCTATATAGATTTCACATGTAATCATGCATATATGTTTATATATAAAAAATAAAATAAAAAGACAGACGGATGGATGGATAAGTAGATAGATATCTTGGGAGAGGTCTGCATGGTGAAATGCGATCCCTGGACTTGGAGTCAGAACATTCATTTAAGGCTAGTTGTGTGACCCTAGGTAAGTCATTTAACCTTTGCCTGCCTCAGTTTTCTCATCTGTAAAATGGGGATACTAGCACCTACCTCCCAGGGCTATTGTAAGGATCAAAAGAGAAAATACTTCTATCGCCCTGGGCAAATCACATCGCACGGTGGAAATACAAATAATTCCTACGACTGTTTGCAAGTTGCCCCCCCACATTAGACTGCAAGGTCTTGGGGGGGGAGCGCAGAAACCTGTGTTTTTGTCTTTGTATCCCCAGGACGTAGCACACAGTAGCGGGTTGAGTAACAACTAGTGGAATCAGTTGCTTTATTGAGTGATGGCAGTAGCCAAACAGAAGCTGGACCACTGGCGCGCAAGTGGGGGATTAATAAATGTAGATTGGCTGGTTGTTGCTGGAGAGCGCAGAGCACGGTGCTTGGCACTCAGTAGGTGCTTCATAAGTGCAGGTCGACTGGCAGTAGATGGAGAGGATCGGGGGAGCGAGGCTGGACAGGTTCCAGTTGGGCGAGGTGCACCGGCGTTCTCTAGCCCCGAGAGGTGGGGCCAAGAGGGGCGGGGCCAACGCCCGTGGGCGGGGGCGGGACTCGCTCGAGCCCGATCCCAGCCAATGGGAACTCAGGCTGCGGCGAGGGGGCGTCTCCAGGGCGTCTCCACGGGCGGGCCGGGCGGAGAGCGGCGGCGCCATTGGCGGCGCCTGGCGGGGGGGTGGGGCGGGCCGGATAGCTTAGGCCCAGCCAAGGCCTGCGGGCGGCGCTGCGGCTCGGCGGGAGGCTGAGCTCCGCGGCTGGGCTCCAGGCAGCGTCGCGGTGGCGGAGACTGGCAGCTGCAGCGATGGCGGCGAAGACGCCGCCGCCACGGCGGGCGGGGGAGGAAGCAGCGCAGGCGCAGGCGCAGGCCTTGGCGCCGCTGGGGGGCGCGACCCGGCGGCCGCTGCCGCCTTCCTGCTGGGCCCGAACGCCGACTCGGACATGGCGCTACTGGCCGAACACCTGCTGAAGCCGTTGCCGGCCGACAAGCAGATCGAGACGAGGCCCTTCCTGGACGCCGTGGCCCACCTGCCGCCCTTCTTCGGTGAGTGTGCGCCCGTCCCCGCCGCTGCCAGGCAGCCCTCCGGATTGCACGCCCCTCCCCCAGCCAGCCCGCCTGGGAAGGGAGAGAGACAGGGATCCCCCTCCCTTTTAGAACCCCCACTACCCCCAGAAAGAGATATCTTCCATCCCTGGAAAGAGACAACCCACCTCCTTTAAGAAATCCCCTTCCCCTAGAGATAGCTTTCTCCGACGAGACATCCTCGCCTCTTTAAGAAGCCCCCTCCCCTGGAAAGAGACCCCCCCTTAAAAGGCTCCTTTCTCCTTAAAAGACCCCCCTCTTTTCAAAGACCCCCCCAGAGAGACCACCCCCTGTGGAAGGGCCCCTCCCCCCTCTCAATCCACTAACACAAAAAACCAAAAATAAAGCTAGGTGACTGAGAAGATGTCCTGGAGTGCTTTTCTAAGTCAGCGGAAGATGACACCGGGAGGTGTTTGGGGTCCCTGCGAGCCGCCGGCCTCCGGGCCCCCTTTTCCCTCCGAACGTTTCAGAAGGGTCCACTGTGGGACTCTTGCGGGTCCCGTTGCTTCTTCCTCTCCCAGCTCCCCTCTCCTCTCTACGCTTCCCCTTGGGGGGAGGCCCGGCCCTTTAAGGGGGGCCCCCTTGGAGCCGAAGCTTAGCCGCCCTTCCTGAGTCAGGGGGTCTCAGGAGGAGCTTTAGAGCTGGGGGGCCTCCTGGTCAGCAGCAGGTGGGGCGAGCCCGCGGGGTGCCCAGGTGGCATCTGGTTTGGTGGTGACATTGTTTGGGGAAGTTTTCTTGTTTGGGGCCAAGCAGGTTAGTCTTCTGTCAGCAAGTCTGAAGCCGGGCTCAGGGACCCCCTCCTACGGGGAGCCTTTCCTGATTGCCGGGCCTCCCCCTTGTCCCCCCTGGGGAGACCCTTCCCTCGGGGGCTGCGCCTCCCCCGCCCCTGCCCTGGCACGGCCGCTACGGGGACTGTTCTTTGCTCTCTGGATGCCCAGCTCTTGGCTGGAACTGAGAGGCCAGAGTAAGAGTCCCAGAGCCCCAGCTGTTGTGGGGGAGTCGGGGTGTCTCCTTGGCCTTGGGCCCAGGACGAGGGAAGGACCGGTGTAGATGGCTTCGCCTGCTGCCTCTCCCATGGCCTCTGTCTTTGGAGTTGATAAGCACTGGCGGGAGGCAGGCAGGGAGAGAGCTGGGTTCAAGTCCCGCCCCGATCCTAGCTGGTGGCAGGTGGCAGGCCCTCGCCAGAGGCTCTGAGGCACAGGAAGGCTTTGGGAGGGCCCCAGAGCGCAGGCGGCCAGCCCGGGTTGTACAGAGGAGGCGACCGAGGCCGCTGGACATCCGGCCCTTTGGTTCAGGACCTCAGATGAGAGCAGGAAGGAGGCGCCGAGGGGGCCGAACCCTGGCACTGTAGAGGAGAAAACGGGCCCCGAGGCTGGCGTCGAACCCAGGGCCTGGGATGGCAGTCCGGCCCGCTGTGCCCCTCGGGGCCTTCCTGACTCGGACCCTGACCGCTGGCGAATCCTCCTCTGTGCAACGGGCCAGGCCTGTCCTCGCTCTGGGTCAGCCCGAGAGGCCCTGCACGGTGCTGGGCGCCCTAAACCCGAGGGAACTGCTGGGGGGGCCGTGAGGCCGTGCCCCCCCCCGCCCCGCCTCTCTTGGCTCCTCGTGGGCTCCCGCCATCCTGCGTCACGAGTCTGGTCAGAGCAAAGCTCGGCCCTCTTGGCCGGAACGGTAGCCCGTCCTCCGGTCTCATCCTCTGAGGGCTCCTTGGGCTGGGCCTAGAGACCGGGGAGAGCCCCGCCTTGAAGTGGGTCCTGGGTTCTAGTCTGGCCTCCGACACACCCCAGCCGGGTGACCCTGGGCGAGTCACAGCACCCCTTGCCCAGCCCGGCCTGAGGCGGGGGGCAGGGCTAGAGAGTGGACAAAGGCTGCCTAGCTGAAGGCCTGCAGCCCAGACAGCTCGCTCCCTGGGGGTTCCCCGCCTGGATAAAAGTCCCCCAGCTGGTCCTAAACCAAAGCACAGCCCACTTTTTGGATGGCCCTTTTCTGCCTGTTCTTCCTCTGAGCTCCGGCCTGGGAAAGGATTGGGGGCCTCATTGGGATGGGGGGCCAGTGGGCAGCCCCCCTTCATGGCGTCCTCCTGAGGGCCGAGGCGGGGCTCAGGGAGGGCCTTCAGGTCCTGAGAAGGCGCCTGCGCCGGGCACCCCCTCCCCGAACCTTGGTGAGGCTCCCCACGTGCCGTCCCTCCAGACCCAGGCAAGGGCCGAACTGCTCTCTGGGGTCGAGAGCGGCTGGGGGAGCGCTGGAGGCAGCCCCTTCCCCGTTTTGTGGATGCAGAACGGGGGCCACGCTGCTCCGGCCCCCTCCAGCTCGGGCCCCACCTCCTTGGGGATCCCCTGGGGGGCCCCCTCGCTGCTGCTCGGGTCTGCGACAGCCTCCTTTCTGGGCCCGCTTCTCCCCTTCAGAACTTCCTTCTGACCCTCCGGCCCCCCCAGCCTCCCGCTGCAAGCAAGGCCCAGCCCTGTCCGTCCTGTGTGGCCGGGCGCCCCCCACCTGTCTGTACCTGCCCCCTCCCCTGCGGAGCCCCCCCAGACCCCTGGCCAGCCCCTCCCCCACAGAGGGCCGCCGCCTGCTCCAGCACGTGGGCCTCCGGGAGGTCTCCTGAGGCCGGCGTGGAGATCCTCCTGTCTGCCTCCTCCTCCCGCCATCTCCCTTCTTGGCTCCCGGCCCTCCCCTCGGGCCTGGGGAGAGCCAGCGCTGGGCGGGGCCTTCTGGAGCAGGTGGGGGGTCTCCTGGGAGCCTGTGAGAGGCCCACTGTGTGCCTCGGCCCGGCCGGACGGGATGACCTTCGGGGTCCTGAGTCTGAACTTGGGAACCTGGATTCAGCCCCGCCCTTGTGCCCAAGGTCTGAGTTCAAATCCAGGCCCCTGGACGCTGGGGGCCCGCATGAGTCGCGTCACCTCCGCTTACCTCGATTCCCTGCGGGAGGAGACGGCAAACCGCCCCGGATCCCAGGCCCGGGAGTACAACAGCCCGTCTGAGGGGCAGCTGGGGGGCTCGGGGTGGAGAGCCGGGCCCTGAGTGCGAATGTGGCCTCCGACGCTTCCCAGCGCGGTGACCCTGGGCCGGTCCCTTAACCCCATTGCCCGGCCCGAGGCTAAGAAGGCGAGGCGTCCCCACCCCCACCCCAAGGCCTTGGGCTCAGAGCAGAGCACAGATGAGGAGACTGAGGCCCGGAGAGGGAAGGTGTCCGAGGGGCTGCCGTCCCCGGGGTCCCAGGACGTCGCTGTTAAGGAACCATCCTACAGGCGAGGAAACTGAGTCAGAGAGGCAGGGAGCTGCAGTGATTAGGCCCCCACGAGGCTGACTGTCACCCGGAATTTGGCCTGTCTGTGAATGGAGGGAGACCAGACGGGACCTGAGTCGCCCCTTCAAGGAGGCGTTCCCAGGGGGAGGCACGGCCAGGCTAAAGGCCTGGTGATGGGAGGTCTAGGAAGAACAGTTTGGGTGGACGGCAGAGAGTCACAAGACTGGGAAGACCAAGGCTGGATGCACAGGGCCGAAGGCCAGCGGGCTCAAGCTCTTGCCCTCGGTCAGTCTGAGCCGCTCTGCAGACATTGCCCTGAGCAGGAGTGTCCGCCCTCCCCCTGGGGAAGCCGCCCACTGGGCCAGGGCCAGAGCCTCCGCCTGGATCCGCCCGATCCATGGGCCCCTCACTGACCCGCCCTCCCAGAACCGGTCCAGGCAGTCCTGGCGGGGTGACTCACTGCTCGGCTCCTCCCGGCACCCCTTGTTGCTCCCTGTCTGGAATCCGGGCCGCCCCCTCCCCCCGGGGGCCCTGGCCCGCCCCCCCCCCAGCTGCAGGCCCCCCCCCCCCCCCCGCAGGAGCCCACTAAGGTCACATCCAACTGGGGCTGAGCCGCCACCCACGGCCCCTCCGCCCGGGTGTGCTTCTGTCTGTAACTTGGGGCGCATCCGCCTGTTCCTTGGGTCTCTGCCCCCACAGTGCAGTGGGGGGCGCCGAGGGCAGACCCGGGGGCAGCCCAGCTGCTTCCGGCCTTTGCTGGCTCTTCCCGCCCAGTCGATGGGCCTGTGCAAGCCCCGTCTGGGTCTTCCCCTCCTGCCGTGGCTCAAACCAAGAAAGGGGCCCTCAGGAGGAGCCGATAGAGGAAAGGAGGCCGGAGGGGGAGGGACCCTCAGTGGGGCTCACAACACCCCCAAACAACCCCCCCCCAGCTCTCCTTGACCCACGTGGAGCCCTTCAGCATCAGAGAGCAGATCAGGTCACAGAGTCCCCCATTGCCCTGGACAATGCTCTCCCTCCCCCTCCCTCCTTCCCCCCCCTCCTCTGTCTGTCTGTCTGTCTCTCTCTGTCTCTCTGTCTCTGTCTCTGTCTCTGTCTCTCCTTTTCCTTTCTATGTCACACACCAGGTCTCATAAAGAAAACTGAGGCAAAAATACCGATGAGAAAACTGAGGGTTTAAGCAACTTGCCTAGAGTCACACAGCTAGTAAGTGACTGAGGCTGGATTTGAACTTAGGTCTTCCTGACTATCCACTATGGCGCCATCTGGTGGTCCCGTCACATAGGAGGTGGAGCTCAATGGGATGAGTGCAGGAGGCAGCATGAGACAGCCCAAATGTGGGGGAAGTTTCTCCCACATAGGAAACTAGTGATGTAGCAGCTAGAGGGACCAGACTTGGAGTCAGGATGACCTGAGTTTGGATTCTGCCTCTGTTACTTGCTAGCTGTTTGATCCTGGAAAGTGGATTAATTCCTGTAGCCTTCAGTTTCCTTATCTATAAAACGGGGATAATAATTCCAGGGTTGCTGTTTCATAGGAGACTTTTTGTTAACCCTTAATGTCTGTCTTGGTATTAAACATAAGACAGAAGAACCTCAAGGGCTACGTAATTGAGGTTAAGCGACTTGCCCTCCTTAGACTGGAAACTCCTCGAGGGCAGGCGCTGCCTTTTGTCTTTCTGCATTTCCAGACTTGTCGGGGCCCAGGCTGGGCCCTTCTGGTTTGGGGTTTGAGGCTTTCCTAGAATTTCTGGGCCACTAGAGCTCCCGAGACCTTGGCTGAGGAATCAGATCTCCATGTTTAAATTTAATTATTTACATTTTAATGGCTTGGTTCCAGCACCACAGACCCTTCCCTGGCCCGGGCCCTTTATTTCGGCTAATCCCCTCGCCCTTCCATTTTAGAATGAATACTAGATATCGAAAGCACGGCCGAGGAGCGGTCAGGGCTAGGCAGTGGGCTAAGTGACTTGCCTTGTGGCCAAAGTGTGTGTGCCAAGAACCAACAAAGGGAAAGGGAGCCTCGAAGCCAAAGAGCAGGAGAGTTATTGAGAGGCGGCTCCGGGCTCACAGCAAAGCCGGACTCTGGTCAAGACCAAAGACCCCGCCCACAGGGGCGGCTCCTCAGTCAAGTGAGAGAGCTGGGGGGGGGTTTGGGCCGTAATTTCATAAAGAAAAGTTCCATCAGTATGGGAAGTGTTGGCGGCCGGAGCACTCTCAGCGTGCCAGTGGCGGCGAGCCAGTGCGATGGCAAGAGTGGGGGCCAGCCAGGGACTTCCACTGACGCGCAGCTCGGGTAAATCTAAGCATTCACCTTAAGCTCACATTTGTTCAGCTTGGCTAGAACTGCATCCTGACAGGCAGGGGTAGAGCTGCCTCTGCTAACGTCACAGACATTCACTCCCTGGCAGCTAGCAAGTGTCCAAGGTCACATCTGAACCCAGGACCTCCTGTCTCCTGGCCTGGCTTTCTGTCCCCTCAGCCACCTCCCCCCCTTCTACATTTTTTTTCTGTGTTTTTTGTCCACTAGTTAATGGGTTCAGAGAATGTTGGAGGCAGCAGGGAGCCCAGCCCCCTCCCAGTGCTACCCTCTTTGTCATGGCCCTAAAATCTTGCCTCTTCTCTGTGCCCCAGATTGCTTTGGCTCGCCCATCTTCACGCCCATCAAAGCGGACATCAGCGGGAACATCAAGGTATGTGGACAGGCTTCCAGGTGCTCCTGGCAGGCGCCATTCATCCAAGCTTGGGGGAGTCGTGGGTACTTGGGCCCCGAGGATGGCCGTCCCCACCGCGGTGAAGAGATGACAGAAAATGGAGTCGCTTCTTGGCACCGTTCAGGGCAAGCTGGACGGCCTGGAGTCTGAGCAGCTCTTGTTTCTCTTCCTACCCCGCCGTCCAGGACCAGGGGAACACTGCACCAAACGAGTGTTAGCCTTTCCGTGGCGGGGAGCAGCTGTCTCCCTAGCACTTAGCACGGGGCCTTGCCTAGGAGATACTTAATAAGGCTGTGAGTATGGGCCCTCTGGCTTCTCTTAAAGGCAAAATCTACCTTTAAAAAAGGAGCATATAACCAGGGGAAATACTTAAACATTTAATGAAAGAAGTATCTAGATGGTGCAGTGGATAGAGCACTGCGCCTGGAGTCAGCAAGATTCATCTTCTTGGGTTCAAATCTGGCCTCAGATACTTACTAACTGGGTGACCCTGGACAAGCCACTTAGCCCTGTTTGCCTCAGTTTCCTCATCTGTCATATGAGCTGGAGAAGAGAATGGCCAACCACCTCTGTATCATTGCCAAGAGAATTCTAAATAGTCACAAAGTGCTGGGCATGACTGAAATGACTGAACTTCAACATCTAAAAAAATGGATTCTGTTTATAAAGTAGCTTCTGTTTCCCATTAGACTAAAAATGGGCTGTATTCATTTCATTTGTAATATATAACTTTGAAAGAAAAGGCAGAAGGCCAGCCTTAATAATTCAGTAGCCACTGATTATGTACCTACTATGTGCAAAAAGGAAACACCAATCAATGTCCATGAGTCTGTACCCATACACAATATGTATATCTATGTCCATTCTTGTTTTTAAGCCCTTACCTACTGTCTTCATATCAGCTCTAAGGCAGAAGTGGCAAGGCCTAGGCAGTTGAAGTGAAGTGACTTGCTCAAGGTCACATAGCTAGGAAGTATTTGAGGTCCGATTTGAACCCAGGACTTCCCAACTCCAAGCCTGGCTCTCCATCCATTATGCTCCCTACCTGCCCCTATCAATCCTTTCTTGTGTGTGCATGTACACACCTATACAGATACAATTGTGTATGTATTGTATGTGTGTTTGCATAGACATACAGAAGAAGGGATTGATAGTCTATAAATGTGCATAAAAACATGGTGTTTGTGGTTGATCCTCACGTGTAGCTTAGGCGAGGGAATCACTTGCTAGTATACCATCTTCTTGATTTGTTTCCTTATTAATTACTCAGATTGCAAAATCTCAAATGAATTAGCTCTGAGCCCCCACTCTGGTTAAGTGCTATTTAATAAGCTGAAGAAACCTCCCTTCCCTCAGGCCTTTGCTCATGTCACTGATCTCGTAGGTGTAAATCAGCGTCCAGGCCATTGGCCCGCTGCTTATTGACAGCCCAAGCCGTGAGAAAGCCGTTCGATCCTTCCCACCCTCTGCTCCCCACACAAACACACATCAAAGTGTGTGGGACGTGGGCCATTGTTATCACCCCATTTGGTGGATGACGTGGTTGAGGTTCAGAGGGGGGTGTCAGGCGTCTCTTGGGCATACCCTGACCATGTGGAGAGTCAGGCTGGCCCCCGAGCTGTCTGCTCACGTGGGAACCGTCTGATGGTTTTTCCCGAGATCCTATTTTTGGAGTCCCTGTGGAGGCAGGGGGAAGTCGGGGATCCCCGGGATGGCGTGGAGGGAGGTGCTCGCGGCTCCCATCCCTCCTCCCCTTCTTTTGGGGTGACGTAGTGGCCTTTTGGGCAGTCCTTGCTGTGGATGAGGCTGCCCAGGCTGGAAACAAACTGGCTTCTCCCTTGTCTGGCTTCAGACAATCCGGGCCGTCTACGACACAGACCCCACCAAGTTCCGGACCCTGCAGAACATCCTGGAGGCAGAGAAGGAGATGTACGGGGCCGAGTGGCCCAAGGTTGGGGCCACGCTGGCCCTCATGTGGTTGAAAAGGTGAGAGGAGGTGGGAGTCTGTGTGTGTGTGCGTGCACGGTGTGCATGCGTGTGTGTGCGTGTGCATGCATGTGTGTGCATGCATGGTGTGTGTGTATGTGTGCATGGTGTACGTGCATGTGTGCGTGCGTGTGTGTGTGTGTGCGTGTGTGTGCATGCATATGTGTGCGTGCGTATGTGTGCATGGTGTGTGTGCGTGCATGGTGTGCGTGCGTGTGTGTGCGTGCATGGTGTGCGTGCGTGTGTGTGCGTGTGTGCGTGTGTGTGCGTGCGTATGTGTGCATGGGCGCTTTAAACAAAAGTCCTTTCCTTCTATCTTCCTATCAATTCTAAGAGCATCGAGGATTAGGTGATTGGAGGTCAGTGACGTGTGGCCAATACATGTCTGAGGTTAGATTTACACTCAGTTCTTCCCTCAGACACTGCCTGTGTCACCCTGGACAAGTCACTTCATCCTGCCTGCCTCAGTTTCCTCATCTGTAAAATGAGCTGGAGCAGGAAATGGCAAAATCATCCCGAGGCCTTTGCCAAGAAAACCACAAAAGGGGTCAGAGAGAGTCGAAGTGACGGAAACCACCAAACCAAAAAGGTCTCAGAAGGAGCTTTCTTTAGCGCGTGTCTCCTTCACCCTCTTGGCCTGGGGGTGCTTTTCTTGGTTTCCTAACAGCCCGTGGAGGTTGTGGCCATTCTACAGAGGAGGAAACTGAGGCCCTGAAAAGAGATGGCAGGGGAAGAGGCAGGATTTGAATCCAGGCCAGGCACTCTGCTTCCACACATGCCTCCCTGGGCTGAAACTCTCTGTCGAGGTCTTCTCCTGCCCTCTGCCCAGAACCCAGATCCAGGCACAGGGGGAGCTTTGGAAATGGTTACTGAGTGCTCAGGGGGAGCTTTGGAAATGGTTACTGAGTGCTGGGTAGCGCGTCTGAGAGGCTCCGTGGCTAATCCTAACTCTGGGGAGACAAATGGAGGAAGCAGCTCCCATCCCCCCGGTCTGAGCTCATGGCCACACGGGAGACCAAGGAAAGGGGGACAGCAGGGACCCCCCAGGAGGCAGGAGCCAAGCCTGCAAGCACAGCTGGGGAAGCAGGTGTGCATGGCCTGCCTGGGCTCCCATTTGCATGCGTGCTCACTTTCCCTCTGTCCCTGTCTCTCTGTCTCTGTCTCTGTCTCTCTCTCTGTCTCTGTATCTCTCTGTCTCTGTCTTTGTCTCTGTCTTTCTCTGTCTCTCTCTCCCTCCCTCTCTCTCTCTCTCTCTTTCTCTCTCTCTCTCTCTCTCTCTCTCTCTCTCTCTCTGTCTCTGTCTCTGTCTCTCTCTCTCTGTCTCTGTCTCTCTCTCTCTCTCTCTCTCTGTCTCTGTCTCCCTGGGTGACCCTGGGTGAGTCACTCCCCACAGTTGCCTGGCCCTTAACGCTCTCCTGCCCTGGTACCCACACGCTGTTGCTTTTAGGACAGAATGGAATAGTTAAAAGATAGGAATGTGAGCCTCGAAGTTAGGAGGACCTGGGTACGAATTCTACCTGACACTTTGTCACACCACAAAGAAGTTGCCTTAGTTTTCTCCTCTGTAAAAAGCTGTCCCACTGTCCTTATGGAGCTGTTGTTGGGAAAGGGCCTTGCAAACCTCAGCACTGCTCTCAGGCCTGTCTGCCTCGGTTTACTCCCTTATAAAATGGGTCTAAGAATCCTGGCTCCGGGAAGCTCCTGAGGTGGTTTTCACCTTTAGATATGTGAGCTGCTGTGCCAGAGGGGGTGGAGCGGTGCTTGCAGGTGAGTGGGTCTAGACAGCCTCCTGAGCCCCTGGCATTATAGACGCACCCACACCCAGGCTTGTTCTACCCTGTGGGTAGGGAAGGTGGGATGTAAGGAAGACTTGTGAACCAGGAGAGTTCCTCCCAAACACCCAGTCTCCTTACAGACGTAGTGAGTTGCCCATCAGAGGGGAGATTAGAGCTGGAAGGGGCTTCAGAGGTCTTCTAGGCTGTTTCCTGAGTGGGAGGAAGAGCTGAGCAGAGTCACGTGGGCAGAAGGGACAAGACCAGTGTGACAAGGAAATCACTTTAAAAGACTGATATATATTAATTTAAGGTCGCCAAGGAATTCAGCTATGTAATTCCTAAATGAAAACTCAAGTCAGCCGTCGGCCTTTTATAGAGTTTAATTACAAACAGGAGGAAGAAAGGAATTAGAGATAGAGAGAGAGAGGGAGAGAGAAAGGGGAGAGAAGGGAATAGGGCTTAAATACCCCCTCTGTTTAGGCTGGGCCAAAAGGCCCAAGCCCTTAGATAGCTGGGGCAAAGAAAGGAGATCAGTCCCTATTACTCACGTGACCAAAATGGAGAAACAGTCTCCGGGGCCTCCACCTCCAGCTTCCTTCAGAGCAAGCTTCTCAGAGCACCTCTCCAACCACTCAGAGCCAAAACTCTCCAACCACCCCCTCAGTCCTCAGACCCCTCTATCTTTAAGGAAACCATCCAAGTTCCCTCCCCTCAGTTCTCACATCTACCAATCACTGTCCATCATTTTCCCTGTGCCAATGGTGGCTCTAGCTTAACCCAGGACCGCCCAGAGGTCTGCCCCCTTTGCACATGTCTGTTGAAGGTCATTTTCTCAAATAATTAAATCTTTGATCCTTTGCTACAGCCCTTCCTAAATCCTGTTAGGACTGAGTAGGGTGGAGATTGTAAGTTCCAAGACCTGGTTCTGTCATTCCAAGTATCTCCATTGTATCAATTCTAAAATCAATCATGACTCAAAGAAATTCCTGTTCTATGCTTAAGCATAGGTCAAAGTCCTTTCCATTGTTCAGCAAAAGGTTTCTGTCCTAAAGTAATCTTAAGAAGGGAGGAGGAGGAACCTCCCATGCCAATGGGGTTCACATTCCAATAGACTATCACTAAGAAATTTTCCAAGTATGAAATTTCCCAATGGTGAAATTTCCAACATTTATAAGTCTAAGAAATTTTAAGGTTTACACCAGCATTTGAATCCAGGCCGCGGGATCCTGTCTGGCCTCTGGACATGTCCAGGGATTATGACCTGCAGGTCAGAGGTCATCGGGTATCTGTCCTCATGATGCCCGAGGTCAGTTTGCTGATGGACCCAGGGGGGGGCCCTCCCAGCATCCTCCCGTCCTCCCCACTTGTCTGTGGCTTCACCTTGTTTGTGGATGGGGAGCTGTTCAGCCTCCTTTATCTCTCCAGCTAAGCAAGACCCTGAAGGCCGGCCCTGGGGCTTCCCTCTTGGGGTAGGGAAGGCCTGAGTTCAAATCCTGCCTCAGACACTTACTCGTTAAGTGACCCTGAGCAAGTCACTTCCCCTCTGCCCACCTCAGTTTTCTCCTCTGTGAAACGGAGGTCATTGCCGGCTCCTGGGCTCATCTCGCGGTGCAAAGGAGAAGGCAGGCCATGCCTCCTCCCCAGGCTGGCCCCTTGTCTGAGGGTGCGAGGGTCCTCATGGGCCTCGGGCTCTTCTCTGCCCTGCAGGGGCCTGAGGTTCATCCAGGTGCTGCTCCAGAGCATCTGTGACGGAGAGCGTGACGAGAACCGCCCCAACCTCATCCGTGTCAACGTGACCAAAGCCTACGAGATGGCCCTCAAGAAGTACCACGGCTGGCTGGTGCAGAAGATCTTTCAGGTGAGCCGGCCTCAATTTCTTCATCTGTAAGAGGAGGGCGTTGGGGTCTCCCTCCAGGACTTCCTGCCGCCAGTCCATCCCCCACCGTCCCCATTCCCTAATAACCTCGATGCCGCCCGTCTGTCTCCAACCTTCTCTGGCTCCCTAGTGCTTCCCCTCCCTCTCTCTCTGCCTGGCTGAGCCGAAGGAGCCAGGAAGACGCAGGGGGCAAATACGGGGAGCTTTAGCGTTCTGTCCTTCCTTTCCTCCTCTGTCCTGGTCTGGCCTGCGGGATGGGCCGGCCTTTTTGCTGCTCCCCAGAGTACGCGGGGCAGATCCCTTTGGGCTCATTTCATGGGTGTCCCATGGCCTCTGTCCGTCCTGTCTCTGTCTGTCTGCCCACTGACCGGGCCTCGCTGTCACCTGCAGGGAGCGCTGTATGCCGCCCCATACAAGTCGGACTTCCTGAAGGCTCTCTCCAAAGGGCAGGACATCCCGGAGGAGGAGTGCCTGGAGAAGATCCGCCTCTTTCTGGTCAATTTCACGGCCACCATCGACGTCATTTATGAAATGTACACCAAGATGAACGCCGAGCTCAACTACAAGGTGTAGCCGCCGGCGCCGGCCTGCTGCCTCCAGAGTACCCGAATCACTGTGAAAAGAATTCCTCCTCCACAGCTCCGGAGCCCGCGCCAGCGGCCCGTTTTTAATAGAGAGGGACCTGTTATGTTCAGGTCTAGATAGCATTTTAAGCGTTTTCTATCCGAACAGAGCAATAAGATTTAACGAGCCCATCTCCACTTTGCCTTAGAGTTTCACGGGGGCCCGTGAACACCGTCTTCAGAGCTCCTCTGACTGGGGTTTAGTGATTAACTTTTCTAATCAATCAAGTCCTGAGTCGTTTTGGTTTGATTTTGCCGTTATGACCTGCAGAGTGCGTGACTTTGGAGAAACGGCGCACGCGTGCAGTGGGGGAAGGAACCGCGCAGCCCGCGGGCTCCCTCCCACGCATTTTAGCTACAATAATGAAGTGTGATTTGAGGTGATGTGGGACTTTCTGACGGGTGTGGGGTCCCTCTTGTCCTGGCGTCTGCTGCTGCTGCTGCTGCCTTTCTGCTCACTTCTGGCCAGATGTTTTTAAGGCTCCAGCGAAGCCCGGAAGCCTGACTCTCACCCAGGACACTCTTTGATACTGGCTCCGACTGTCCCAGAGGGCCATGCTCAGCTTCCTCTGGATTGGCTCTTCCCTTCAGGGACAGCGTTTCCAGCTTGCTCTTGTGACCTGTATTATCCCAGAGGGAGTTGGGGGGAGACCTCTGGTGCTGCGGAGACCGAGCCCCCCCGTCAGCCCCCATTTTGCCTTAATCGTGACTCTTGGGAGCTGCTAAGCTGTGATCGAGAATTGTTTTGGTCTCGAGTTGAGTAGCTGTATTGCTCTTGGGGGAAAAGTACGGGGGACTGTGATGCAAAAACCCCAAGAAACAGAAAACAAACCTGAATAACCCTTATTAAAACTATTTTCAAACTACCTTTGGCCTCCTGCTTGGTTTGTTAAAAATCTCAGCTCAGCTTTTCCATCCTTGTCCTCCCGGGCTTGGAGTTCTGATCTCTGGCTAGGTGGGGCCCTGCCCTTCCCTCCCTCCCTCCCCCGAGACCCAGGCCTCTGCGTCCCCTTATCTCACCCGAGTGCTGAGATTTGCTCTGTGGACTGGTGCTTGGTGAGTGGACAGAAAACAGGGTGGACACAACACTGCGAATCGCTGATGACCATCCTGCCGTGAGACCCAGAGAAATCCCAGTTGGGAACCTCCCGCAATGCCAGCGTCCGTGTCATGAATGCTTGGGGAGCCTGTAAAGTACTTGATTGCACAGAATCCCCTGAGCTAGGTACCACAAGTTTTTATTGATTTTCCTTTTCAGTAACTCGCCTTGGGGCAAACTTTTTAAGTATGTGAGGCTGGATTTGAACTCGGGTGTTCCTGACTAGTGCTGTACACTGTGGTGCCTTCTGGAATGGGCCCGTGAGGGGAAGTGAGGGCTCTGTGTATTGTGTTCCCCAACACTGAACCTCCTTGTCCTGGAAAATCAGAGCTAGGAGGGGCCTTTGAGTAATTGCATTCAATACCCCCCCATTCTAATGGCGAAACAGGCAGAAGGGGGGTGACTCCCCCAGGGCGCCTGCGGTGGGGGGGGCAGAGCCCAGACTTTAGAAAGCCAGCATTCTTTTCCTCCCAAGCTACAAAGAAGAACTGGCCGACTCAGTGTGCCCAGCAGGTGGCCTTGTCCACCCTGGCTATGTCAGCTGCCTTTGGGCCCCTTTCAGGATTCTGAGCTAAAAAGGACCTTCATGCTCATCCAGGGCCAACCCACCCCTCAGGGATGAGGAAATGGCTCTAGAGAAGGAGGGGAGGACATAGGGTGCCTTCTTGGCAGAAAGGCAGGGGACTGTGGGTGCAAGAGGGTGCATACATTGCCATGGATGGTTTTCATGGGATCATGGATTTAGAGATCCAAGAGACCTCAGAGATTGCCTCATCCAATTCTGTCACTATACAGATGAGAAGAATAGTGAGGGTCGGACTAAGAATGAGGGACTTGTAAAAGGTTGCATATGATTAGTAACAGAATGAGAATTTGAACCCAAGTCCTCTGACTCCTAGCCTGGTGCACTGTCCATTCCACTGAGTTCCTTAACAGGGCTTTAATTTCTTTGTTGTTAAAAGATGAGACTATGAGTGTGTGTGTGTGCATGAGTGTGTGAAAGATTCAGATACATAGAAGAGAACAAGAGATAAAGGGAGAAATGAGAAGAAAAAAGATGAGAGGAGAGAGAGGGAGGAAGAGAGATGAGGGAAAGAGGAGGGCAAAGGGAGATGGGAGAGAAAGTCAGAGACAGGCACAGAGGAAAAGAGATGGGAGAGAAAAGGGAGGAAAGTGGGGAGAGGGGAAAAGAGAAGAAAAAGAAAAGGGAAGCAAAGACAATGAGACAGTGATCTGGAAATTATATAAAAGTAAAAGATATAAATAAAATTTACTAAGTTGGTAAAACAAAACAAAAACTTCCAAACAGGAAGGAAGAAGCTGATAGGGTGTAAAGAGCCCTGGTCTGGGACTTCAGAAACCTGGGTTTCGTTCCTGTCTCTGCCATCCCTTTTATATTTAGCATCAGGCAAATCATTTTCTTGGCCTCAATTTCCCCTTCTGTTAAATGGGGGTATTGGGCTAGAAGATCCCAAAGGACCCTGCCAGCTCTAGCTGTCTGGATGTGTGATTAAAACAGACTTTTCTTCCTTCCCTTCCCTTCCCTTCCCTTCCCTTCCCTTCCCTTCCCTTCCCTTCCCTTCCCTTCCCTTCCCTTCCCTTCCCTTCCCTTCCCTTCCCTTCCCTTCCCTTCCCTTCCCTTCCCTTCCCTTCCCTTCCCTTCTTCCCTTCCCTTCCCTTCCCTTCTTCCCTTCCCTTCCCTTCCCTTCTTCCCTTCCCTTCCCTTCCCTTCCCTTCCCTTCCCTTCCCTTCCCTTCCCTTCCCTTCCCTTCCCTTCCCTTCCCTTCCCTTCCCTTCCCTTCCCTTCCCTTCCCTTCCCTTCCCTTCTTCCTTCCCTTCCCTTCCCTTCCCTTCCCTTCCCTTCCCTTCCCTTCCCTTCCCTTCCCTTCCCTTCCCTTCCCTTCCCTTCCCTTCCCTTCCCTTCCCTTCCCTTCCCTTCCCTTCCCTTCCCTTCCCTTCCCTTCCCCCTTCCCTTCCCCCTTCCTCCTTCCCTTCCCTTCCCTTCCCCCCTTCCCCCCTTCCTCCCTTCCTTCCTTCTTTCTCTCCCTTTCCTTCTCTCTCTCTCCCTCCCTCTCTCCCTCCCTCCCTCCCTCTCTCTCTCTGTGTCTCTCTCCCTTTCCTTCTCTCTCTCTCTCTCTGTCTCTCTGTCTTTAAGCTTCCAGAGAGTAGGAATTGTTTTCATCTTTGTACTCCTAACCTTAGAGCCTAGCACTGGCCTTGGAACATGATAGGCTCAATAAATTTTATTGACTGACTGTGACAAAATAAAGCAGTCTGTACTCTCCTGAGGCTTATGATCTATATCAAAGAAAATATGAGCGCACTAGTAAATACAGAAGAGTCACAAAACAATTTCCAGGGAGAGGGCACATGTCTGAAGGAAGGACAGTTTGTTAACAATAGAACAGGAGCTTCAGGGGCACCAGGGAAGGGTAAGAAGGAGCTGGAAGGGGTACCTGACTGGGTATGGACTCCACACCATCCTGAAGGATCAGGGTGGGGATCCCGCCTAAGCTTCAGAATCACTGGGATTCCTGGTGAAACTATTGGACAATGGGTTCCCATGCCTTTCATTGTGGTGAAGGCCATGTTGATTGGATGATCAATCACTCTTCTCTGGGACTCAGTTTCTTTCTTGGTAAATTAATGAGGATTAAGGGGCAGCTAGGTGGCTCAGTGGAGAGAGCTCTGGGCTTGGAATCAGGAAGACCTGAGTTCAAATGCGCCTTAGGTATCCAAGCTGTAGGTATCTTAACCTGTGCCACTGAAGAAGGAAATGGCAAACCACTCCTGGATCTTTCCAAAAAAATGTCTTATGTTTCTGGCCATGCCATGAGGAGTTGGATATGCCTGAAACAACCCAATAACAACAAAATCACGAGGAACTGGACCAGATCTGGCCATTTGGAATGTTCCTTCTTGCTTTGAATCTTGGGATTCCAGAGTGTCATTTGAGGTCAGCAAACACCTTTTTGGTTTAAGAAAGAAAGAAAGAAAGAAAGAAAGAAAGAAAGAAAGAAAGAAAGAAAGAAAGGAAGGGAGGGAGGAAGGGAGGAAGGAAGAAAGAAAGAAAGAAAGAAAGAAAGAAAGAAAGAAAGAAAGAAAGAAAGAAAGAAAGAAAGAAAGAAAGGGAGGAAGGGAGGAAGGGAGGAAGGGAGGAAGGGAGGAAGGGAGGAAGGAAGGAAGGAAGACAGAAAGAAAGAAAGAAAGAGAAAGAAAGAAAAGAAAGGGAGGGAGGAAGAAAGAAAGAGAGAAAGAAGGAAAGAAAGAAAAGAAAGGGAGGGAGGAAGAAATAAAGAGAAAGAAAGAAAAGAAAGGGAGGGAGGAAGAAAGAAAGAGAAAGAGAGAAGGAGAGAAAGAGAGAAGGAGAGAAAGAGAGAAAGAAAGGAAGGAAAGAAAGAAAGAAAGAGAGAAAGAAAGAAAGAAAGAAAGAGAGAAAGAAAGGAAGGAAAGAGAGAAAGAAAGAGAGAAAGAAAGAAAGAGAGAAAGAAAGAAAAAGAAAGAAAGAAAGAGAGAGAGAGAGAGAGAGAGAGAAAGAAAGAAAGAAAGAAAGGAAGGAAGGAAGGAAGGAAGGAAGGAAGGAAGGAAGGAAGGAAGGAAGGAAGGAAGGAAGGAAGGAAGGAAGGAAGGAAGGAAGGAAGGAAAGAAAGAAAGAAAGAAAGAAAGAAAGAAAGAAAGAAAGAAAGAAAGAAAGAAAGAAAGAAAGAAATTTTCAGCGAAATGGGCCCAGGGGAGGTGGAGAAGGAGAATGACTTTGTCCCTAGTCGACGCTTGACCTGGCCTGTGGAAACTGTGCTGGAGTGGCCCAAGTTCCCATCCCCAGGCCCAGCAGCTGCCAAAGGGAACTTGATCCCCCTGGAGTCTGGAAAGTCGCTGTGTCCATGGAAACCAGCCTTGGAGGGCTTTAGTACCTGAGCTGGACTGCAGCCACCCCTGAGCATTCCTCAACAGTCCACTGAAGCCATTTCAAAGGGAAGCTGGAAGGGTGAGGCCTCCCTCCTGGCCCCCCAAACAAAGACCAGCACAGAGAGGGGACCCAGCTGAGTCAGCAGACAAACAAGTGTTTATTGTTTTAGCTCTTTTCCCATCCCCCAGTGTAGGGAGCAGCATGAAGCCAGGGAGACAATGGATGGGAATTCTCTAGCATTACTGCCTAGTTCTGGCTAGTTGGGGGCAAAATTGACCATGTGGGCCACTCACCATCTCTCAGCCTCAGTTTCTCCATCTGTAATATGGAAGGATTGGACTAGATGAAGTCTAACATCCCTTCCTTGCTGTGATACCCTGCTAGGGGAGGATTTCTTTTCTTTTTAATATTCAAAGATTATTTTATTTTCCCAATGGCATAGAATAACAATTTTCAGTATTTTTCTGAAATCATGAAATCCAAATTGTCCTCCTCCCTCCCTTCCTTCCCCCCTCTGGGGGATGGGAAGCAATTTAATCTGGGACACTCATGTATTTGAAGGACCAGCCCTGGAGCCTATTTTTTCCTTGACCCCGTTGCCCCTAAAGCCCCTGCAGTCAAGTTAATGAAGAAGCAGTTACCATACCCTAGAATGTCCTAGAACTGCTAACACCCCAGCCCCAGGAGTTCCTGTCACCCCCCCCCCCCCACTTCCAGGAACTGGTAACGACCCTTAACCCTAAGGACCTAACCCTATCCAGTATTCCGATAAGATATCGTCTTCTGCAACTCAAACCTACCCTATATAATCCTTCTCCCCCCTTCGTTCGGAGTCTCATCTGCCTTGGAGGCGGTGGGACCCAAGCTCGAGTTTGTAATAAAGCAGTATCGCTTGCTTTTACATTATCCGGAGTGCCTCCTAATTTGGGAAACCAGAACCGGGTTGAACATTTGGGGGCTCGTCCAGGATTTCCTTATTGGACTGCGCATGGATAGAGGTACTGGTTCGGAGGGTGAAAGGGTCAGAGAACGTGTGTGTGATGTGTGACTGATGGGGAACCGATCACAGGATTAGAGCATACGACTAAGTGGCCCGGCTAGTCCCACCGACTCCGGGGATTATACGGAGAGGGCCTATTGTTAAGTTCAATCCCAATAAGTGATTCGGTTCTGCCTGTTTCTGAGTGTGGACCGGCCTAATACGCGTTTCTCAGACTTTGCGAGAAGTTGAGTTGGAACAGCCGGGAAGCATTTGGTTATTGAGAAAAAGTGGAAGTGAATTGACCCTTTCAACCATCTGAGTGGAAAAGACTCACTTCGAGGGGTTGGAGGCCCTTCGCCCAGAGTCCTGGGGACCTGGGATACAGACTAGGTCTCTGCAGCAGAGGTTAGTGTCCTCTGAGGCCATGGGGCTTAAAAGGTAGCACTGGCGGAAACACCAAGGGATTTCCAAGAGTGGAAATCGAGATATTCACTCTTTGGGAACTTGGGGGGAGGATGTGTTATATTGTCCTTTGGAAATGCTGTAAAGAATAGTTTTTGTGCCTTTGTGTCGTTACTGTCCAGTCCTGTTCGAATTTTTGTTTGTGCCTTTGTCCTATTGTGGGTATTGTTATTTTTTATTAGGGCCTCTGATTTCTTGACATTTCTGTTTGGAAACCATGGGGCAGACAGAGTCTACTCCATTGACTCGTATTCTCTCCCACTTCCAAATTTTCAAGGCCTGTGCTCACAGTCTCTCTTTGCAAGTGATCTTCTGTGACTCTGAGTGAGGGGCCCACTTTCAATATCTGGTGACCTAAGGGTGCTACCCTCTGCCGAGACATTATTTCCAAAGTCTGGACCAAAATCCTTGACCCCAGCCCAGAGGGCCATCCTGATCAAGTCCCTTATATTAATTTTCTCCCTGCAAATATTTTTTAAAGAATGTATCCTAAAACACTGTTTTTTTCCTTTCAAAGCATGCTTGTCACAAAGTTGTATGTTTCTGTTTACCTTTGTCTTTGTCACAGTCTTGTCTCTATGTATTCTTAAAGTGGACACTCACAAAAAGGAATATGGGGAGTTGCAAGATTGAACTTCCCACAAACCAAAATCCTCAGCAGAGGACAAGGGCAAATATATGTTCAATGATTTCTTCCTCTTTCTTCCTTTGGATGGGCCCCCAAAGGAGAGAAAAAGAGAAAAATTCAGAGCAGAAAAGGGAGATTTTCACTTCACAGTTAGAGGCACTTTTCACTTAAGATTAATTCTAAGGGTTGATGCATGCAACTTGGGAGGATTGCTAATGATTTTGATATGGTACAGATGTAATTTCATGTATTGTGGTAACTGTTTGTCAGTTAAATGTGAAATGTTAGCCAGATTTTATTGAGCACAACAAAACTCATGGTTAGAAGTTTGTTTTGTTAGATCTTGCAATGCATGATGGTTTCAGTGAATTTGAGAATTGTCTCAATGTGATTGATAGCCAGCCTGACACAGAGAGGGAATGTTTTATTCTATAAGGACAGAAATTGTACTGGTGACTTTATAGATGTAAAAGTAATCTAGAAAAGTTATGTTGTTGAGAAGAACTTATTTAAACTTGGTATTTCTTCAAATCAGATGTTATTTTAATGTATGTGCGGTCAGAACTAGCAACAAGAAATCATATGACACAAGAAGTTTTTAAAGTGGCTAATCTGTGCATGGGATTTAATAATACAAGTACTAAGAATTTGGTATTTCCAAACGGCGTTGTCTTTGACTTAGTTTTATGAATTGGTTTAAAAATGTGCACAATGTATAGGAAGGAATTTGTGATCTAGAGATGAACATGTATTCAGATACAAATTGCTGGAAAGTAACGATGAGTGAATACAAAATATGTATGCATTTGTACTATGAAAAGAATTAAGTTTTCCACCTAAATAGGTTAAGGGTATATGCTATGCAAACTGTATGTCCTTAACAAGACAAATTTGACCAGCCCTGAAATCAAGAAGGGCTTATCATGAGGATTAAATACAATCCAGTCTAGTACCTTTCCTCTACTTACAATAATGGTAAAGAGGAGAAGCCAGAAGAAATAAGAGTAATGGTACTAGTTGATACTATGAATGAAATAGATACAACAAATTATAAATTGGAATAATGTTGATGGAATTTAATCAGGTATGTAGCAATGTTTTGAGGTAAGAGGAAACTAAATTGGAGGTTCTATTCTACTTTAGACAGAGGTTTGAGAGGAGTACAGGGAAATGCTTTGCACTTCAGCTTGGTTACACACTGAAACATTGCTAAAGGACTTAATCAAAGTTATTTGGGAGTTGTGGGGTTCAAACTGAAATCCATTGAGAGTAAATTATTATGAAGGCTTTGATACATTCAAAATTTTAAATTGTAGTAAGCTCCTTTGTTAAAGAAGGATGGGACAAGGATGCTAAGTAATAAAACCTAAATCAAGCCAAGCAGCCTTAGGATCAATTGCTCATAAGATATTAACCCCTTCCTTGCTCACAGGAAGGAGAAAGAGGTTCTTATAATTGTTCCGCACTGATACTTAAGGAACTGAAATAGGGACTACAAAGAGTTGATGACCACCGTGTGATAGAACTTAAAGATGAGTGCATTTTAATTGTACATTTCGGAGGTTTTAAGGTGCTCCAGCCAGCGAACATTGCCAGCCCTGTGGGACCAAGAAGCTTGTTTGAAGCCGTGGAATCTTAATGCAAACACTCCAGGTCCAGAATGATAAAATGAGTTGAGTGATATGTAATTGATAAGTTACCTCACACGAACTTTGGGAATATGTTGGTTGATATTTTGATTACATTTTGATCTGTATAGAGATATATGGCCAAGGAGTGGGTAGGATGTTAAAAATGGCATATATGTGAAAAATGCTTAGAATTTTACGATTGTTATGTGACTTGCTGCTAAAATGATCAAAAACTTATAATTGATGAGCACTATGCTAAAGATGCAGTGGCTCAATGATGTAATCCTTTAACTTAGAATTCTTTTGGGTTACCGATTAGTAATTGAAGTGATACCAACAGAATGTTTGTTTGACTTAAGCAAGTCAGAGAAGGTGGGAAGGTATGTTGGATTTGAATTCAGAAGAAAGGGACTTTGATCTAAAGTCCATAAAGCTTGAGTATGCGGATTTGTGAAGGAAGAAGGGCAGTCTTGCTCTGCTTTTTAAGCATAGGGTTTTGAAGGAAGAGAGAGAGAGAGAGACAGACAGACAGACAGACAGATAGACAGAGAGACAGAGAGAGAGAGAGAGGAGAGACAGACAGACAGAGAGCGACAGAGAGACACAGAGAGAGAGAGAGAGAGAGAGAGAGAGAGAGAGAGAGAGAGAGAGAGAGAGAGAGAGAGAGAGAGAAGAGAGACAGAGAGAGAGGAGAGAGAGACATAGAGAGAGAGGGAGAGAGAGAAGAGAGATAGAGACAGAGAGAGAGAGGGAGAGAGAGAAAAGAGAGAGAGACAGAGACAGAGAGAGAGAGGGAGAGAAAGAGAAGAGAGAGACACAGAGAGACAGAGAGAGAGGGAGAGAGGAGAGAGATAGAGACAGACAGACAGAGAGCAACAGAGAGAGAGAGAGAGAGGGAGAGAGAAGAGAGACAGAGAGAGACAGAGAGAGAGGAGAGAGAGACATAGAGAGAGAGGGAGAGAGAGGAGAGAGATAGAGAGAGACAGAGAGAGAGGGAGAGAGAGAAAAGAGAGAGACACAGAGAGAGAGAGAGGGAGAGAAAGAGAAGAGAGAGACACAGAGAGAGAGACACAGAGAGACAGAGAGAGGGAGAGAGAGAGAGGAGAGAGATAGAGACAGACAGACAGAGAGTGACAGAGAGAGACAGAGAGAGAGAGAGAGAGAGAGAGAGAGAGAGAGAGAGAGAGAGAGAGAGAGAGAGAGAGAGGGAGAGAGAGGGAGAGAGAGGGAGAGAGAAGAGAGACAGAGAGAGACGGAGAGAGAGGAGAGAGAGACATAGAGAGAGAGGGAGAGAGAGAGGAGAGAGATAGAGAGAGACAGAGAGAGAGGGAGAGAGAGAAAAGAGAGAGACAGAGACAGAGAGAGAGAGGGAGAGAAAGAGAAGAGAGAGACACAGAGAGAGAGACACAGAGAGACAGAGAGAGAGGGAGAGAGAGAGGAGAGAGATAGAGAGACAGAGAGAGAGAGGGAGAGAGAGAAAAGAGAGAGAGACACAGAGAGAGGGAGAGAAAGAGAAGAGAGAGACACAGAGAGAGAGACAGAGAGAGAGGGAGAGAGGGAGAGAGAGAGGAGAGAGACAGAGAGAGAGGGAGGGAGAGGGAGAGGGAGAAGGAGACACATAGGGAGGTGAAAGAGAACAGATATATGTTCTACTCTTATAATTGAATCCCTGACCTAGGGATAATTTCTAAAATTAATGTATGTGTTGTTGGAAAATCACATATGATTCTCTAATTTCTCTGGACAGTTACCCTGAAGTGATTCATGTATGGTCTTGTCTTAGTCCTTCAGATTGCCTAGGTTGAAGAGATGATACCACCCTGATTCATATTACTATGGAGCTACTCAATTCAGCACACATGTTCTTTATTTCAGTTTTGTGACTAAAGTGTGATATGTAAATTATTGCCAAAATATGTAAGAATAACTGCTATAATGTAGAATCATAGGCTTTAAGGAATCCTTAGAGAGGATAAATGGTCAGAAAAGCTTGTTTGAGGCATATGGAAATTCTTATTTACTGATAAGCAGAACTTTCAGCTGAAGTGGGTAAGACTTGTCTTTTAAGGCAAAAAGGCTTCTGGGATCCAATGGGCGATGAAGCACTCTAAGGAGAGAGAAAGTCCTAGGATGGTTGGAGAAGGCAACCCAAAGCACACCATGGACTGGACTTTCCTGACCATCTAGGCTGTTAATCCTTGAGTGAAACAATAATGGCATGAGCCAGTGACAGCCTTGGCTTGTACATGAAGCCACTCACTGTGTCCATTGGGACATGAGGGAATATTTTCCCTGTCTGCCTTTTCCTTTGTGACAAATTCCCATAATTAGCACATAATGCAAATTGTAAAATTAAAGTTTCCATTTCCTCAAACAACCTATTAGGTTAATAATTGAAAATTCTTAAATAGTTAGGGAACATACTTTGAGAAGTAGGTGAAGTTTATTAATAGATGGCTTGTATTTGTAGCCTTAATTTACCACATTTGAAGTCTGGATCCTGAGCTTGGAAATAAAGCTCAAAGCTTTCTTGAATTTCCCCCAGAATCTGGGGTAAAGAAATTCATCTGTAAAATATTGTTACTCAAGTGTTTATAGATGTTTATAGTTAATGTGCACTTTGCAAAAGGATATTCTTTAACAGAAACATCACATACCAACTCTGTAAACAACTCGGGAATCCAATTTCCTAAAGGAATCTATTCCTGTCAGAAGATGATTTCTGAAGAAGTCTTTTAGCTAAGATACCCAAACTCAAATGTGTAATATCAATTATTATTGTACTAATTTTCTCTGTTTCTATCTGGTGTTCTAGTTTTTTTCCCCAGGCCTGGTTTCTACACTTCTAACTTAGGGGTTGACTCTTCCCCTTGTGACCTGTCTGCCAATGGGGGAAGCAGTCACTGGACATCCTTCAGATCTCCAAGCAGGTCCCCAGCTACATAGGACCCAGGCATTCACTGAGGAAATGCCCCTAAAAACCCAGTGTCTGCAGCCTTTCCCTCCCTGTTCAAGTTTTGGCTACTCCCCTGTGGGATATGTGGACCTTGCATTTGTAACCTTGTCACTTCTCTAGTTGCTTCAAGGGTAAAAGCACTCCTGGGAGTCACCCAGATGCCACTGTAACCTCTGCAACCATCCCAGCCTGAAGCCCTGGACATTGCCTACAGTCAATACCTCTCTCCTGACAATAGGCAGGGACAGCTCTGCAACCATTCTCAGCTCTGAAGAAGCTACAGAATACTGAGACCATTGCCCCTTTTCCATTAGATATTTGGAGATGGGGGAGATGACATGGGCATTGCACCCCCAGAAACTTGGGCAAACTATTGTCAAAGGGGTTCCTTTGCTCCCTTACACCCTTGTGACTCCTAGCCTAAAACATCTAATGACCCCTATAGACCCCGAGATGATTGTGCTCCTTTGATCCTCCTTTAGATTTAAGATGGACAGAGAGATGTATCTCCAGACTACACCTTGATTCTATCAGGCTATATCTCACACATCTGTCTGTTCCCTAAAACCAAAGAATCTTTTATGAGGGTCATTCCCTATGTCTCCAGGCAGACCCCAGTCAGATGACCAAACCCCTGACCAAATGCCTGAGGGTTTACTACTGTAGGTATAGGAAGGGGAACCTCTAGCCTCACTGGAAAGGACCCTATGTTTTTCTTTGCGTTTATGCTGATCATACAGGGCTATGTCCATGCATTCTTAATCACCTAGTAGCCTTTGTCAAGGATCACATTAATACTGTCCAGCTATGGTCCTTCACCAGCAATATCAAACTTTGACTCCTACCAAATCCCCTTATGAGGATATGGTAGCATTAGGACAATTCTTCATGTACAGCAGAAGAAGTAGGGAATGAAGGACCAGCCCTGGAGCCCATTTTTTTCCCCTGACCCCGTTGCCCCTAGAGCTCCTGCAGTCAAGTTAATGAAGAACCAGTTATCATACCCTAGAATGTGCTAGGAACTGATAAGGACCCCAACCCCAGGAGTTCCTGTCACACCCATCTTCCAGGAACTGATAATGACCCTTAACCCTAAGGACCTAACCCTATCCAGTATTCTGATAAGATATTCTCTTCTGCAACTCAAACCTACCCTATATAATCCTTTCCCCTTCATTCAGGGTCCCATCTGCCTTGGAGGTGGTGGGACCCAAGCTTGAGCTTGTAATAAAGCAATACCTCTTGCTTTTACATTACCTGGTGTGCCTCCTAATTTCAGAAACCAGAACCAGGTAGAACATATTACCAAGCAAAACTCACTTCCATATTGGTCAAAAACCCTAAAATAAAACTGTAAATAAACTAATGTGATGATCTCCATCTTGTTCCACCAGTTCTTCTTCAGAGATAGATAGCATTCCTTGCCATAAGTTCTTCAGAGGGGGCAGCTAGTTGGCTCAGTGAATGGAGATGGGAGATCCTGCATTCAAATCTGACCCCAGACACTTTCTAGTTGAGTGACCCTGGGCAAGTCACCTATTTCATCCCCCCACCCCCCATCTCCTAACCCTTACTGCTCTTCTCTCTTGGAACCAGTACAAAGTATTGACTGTAGGACAGAATCTGGTGTTTTTTTTTTTTTAAGTTCTTTGGAATAATCCTGGATTGTTGTATTGCTGAGAATAGCTAAGTCTTTCACAGTTGATCATCCCACAGTATTGCTGTTACTGTGTACAATGTTCTCCTGGTTCTGCTTATTTCACTCTGCATCAGTTCATGGAGGTCTTTCCAGCTTTTCTTGAAATCCTCCTGCTCAGCTGAGTTCATTACAGCACAATAGTATTCCATCACCAACATGTATACCACAGTTTGTTCTGCCATTCCCCAGTTGATGGGCATCCCCTCACTTTCCAATTGTTTGTCACCCCAAAAAGATTTTTGTACAAGTAGGTCTTTTCTAAGGGAGGATTTCATTGATTTAAGAACCTTCCTGGTGAGGAAACTCCATCAGTGCAGAAGCACACCTTTGTCCATGATGTCTATTCTTTGAGGGAGTCCTAGAGTGATAAGTAGTTAAATCACTTGTCCAGGGCCACAGGGCCAGGCTGTTAGAGGTGGGACTTGAACTCAGGCTAACCTTGTAGCCCCTTTTTCATGTTGCCACCTATTCCTAATGATAAAAAGGATAAACTTCAAGAATCCAGAGAAGCTCAGGGAGACATGAGGTCCGATGTGGAATGAAGCAAGTGGATCTAGGAACAGTCAGCATCCAGGAGGTCTCCAAAAATACCCACCCCAAAGACTTTGTCTACAATGATTGTAACAGTCCAAAGAAGAAGGGGAGAAAATACAACACAAAGTAAATGTTGTGGAACTGTATCAACCAAACTTGGAGCAGCAAGAGAACTGAGAAAATTCACCTCCTTCCTGTTGGGTCAAAGGGGGGGGGTCTCTGGGTGCAGAATACTGTATGCACTCTTAGATCCTGTCAAAGTGTGGGTTGGTTTTCATAAAATGATTCTTTTCTCTGTCTCTGTAACTCTGTTACAATGGAAGACTCACTAGTGAGTAGAGGAGGGGAGAATGTATTCAGAAATAAAGGTGATAGTAAAAAAGAAGAGAGCCCAAACAAGTAGGACCAAGGGAACATTCTGCATGGTAATAGCAGTATTGTTGGATGAATAACTGAATGTCTACCTCCAGAGGAAGTACTGATAAATAGAAGGATGCATGACATGGTTTTACATACACATATATTCTTTTGTCAAATGATGCTTTCTCCAGTGTGGATCGTGGAGGGAAGGAGGGAGATGCTTTGGAACTTTAGAGGAAAAACAGCAACAAATATATACATCTATAATGTGTCCATAGGTGTGTGTATTAAATGTTTATTATTATATTATATAGAATTTATAATATATATAATATATTGTATATGTAGCAATGTATATGTGATATATAATTTATCTGTAATATGTATACAATATATAATGCATACGTAATATAGAATATGTATATAATATATACTGTGTATAATATATAATATATCTGTAACATTGTATATCTAACATATGTGTGCAATATATAACGCATATGTAATATATACTATATATGTATTGTGTGTATAATATATAAAGTGTATGTCATAGTGTATCAAATATGTGTGTAATATATAATATATATAATCTTGTATAGACAATATATGTATTATAGAATGTATCGAATATAATGTGTGTAATATATAATGCATGTGTAATATAGAATGTTTATGTAATATGTATAATATATTGTATGTATAATACATAATGTGTATGTAAAATGTATCTAATATAATGTGTATGATATATAATTTATATGTAACACTGTAGATATAATATATAATATAATGTGTGAAATATATAATGTATATGTAATATATGCCATGTGTGTAATATAGAATGCAAGTATAACATTTTATAGAAAATATATGTAATGTATAATGTATCTAATATAATGTGTGTAATATATAATTTAGATGTAACATGGTATATCTAATATGTAATATAATGTGTGAAATATAGAAGGCATATGTAATATATGCTGTATATGTAATGTGTATAAAATAAAATGTGTATGTACCATATAATATATCAAATATGTGTAATACAAAATGTATAGATCACATTGTATAGGTAATAAATGTAATATAATGTATCTAATATAATGTGTAATATATAATATATATGTAATATAGAATGTACGTATAACATTGTATAGATAATGTTTGTAATATATGATGTATCTAATAGATAATGCATATGTAATCTATAATGCGTATGTAATGTATATGATATTTTTATATGTATATGTAAATCAGAAATGAACCGAAAACTCAAGACAAAACAATGATTCTAAAATGAGATCCGGCTAGCTCTGGTGTCCTGGACCCCTTTGGCCTTCTGGGAAAGGCTCGTTTTGTTGCCTCCACCCTATGAGAGATCAGTGGAAATAAAGATGTCATTTGTTTTCCCATCTAAATTCATGAAGTCCGCCTGGGGATTAGAGGCGAAGGGGCCCTTCTGACTCTGAAATCCTGGAAGGTGGAGAGGGAAAAAGTGGCGGGGGTGCCAGCAATAATGACGACAACCACTGGGTGGCGCCAGTGACACAGGGCACTGACCCAGTCAACATCACAGAGTCGGGAGAAGGGATGAAGGCAATTGGGAGAGAGAACTAGAAGAGACCTGGAGAAGGTGGATGGCCTCATAGGGAGGAAGGGAATGTGATTTCATGAGTACTGTATAACAGAACTCCAGGGTGTGGAAACTCCCTTTACCAATACAAGTTGCATCTTCTCTGCCATTTAAAATCTTACAAGAGTTGCCTTAGAGCAGTGAGAGATTAAGTGACTCACCCACACAGTCAATACATGTCAGCGGCTGGATTTGAACTCAGGTCTTCATAGCTCTTTAGCCAATGTTCCATATTATTAGAGAATCTTGGCTCAAAATTTGCACCAGCCGCTTCCTGACTGGGTGAGACTGTGGGCAATTCACAACCTCTCCAGACCTCAGTTTCCTCTTCTGTAAAATGGACATCAGAACATTCCTATTGTCCCTAACTTTACAGGTTGCTGGGAGACTCAAATGAGATAACAGTTTAGACCTTCAGGCATTCTACAAATTTTGGTTTTATTTTCATTATCAATCCCAGCTCCTGACATTTCCTGTGTGATTTTAGCAGCCTCAATTTTCCTATCTATAAAGTGGGAATATTAATACTTACTAATATTTCCTGCCTCCAAGACTTGTTTTGAGGATCAAAAAAGCTAATGAAAGTATCACAAATATTGAGCTGCAAGAGACCTCAGGGGGTGTCTAGTGCAAGCCCCTCATTTTAGAAGTGAAGAAACTGAGGTACGAGGGGGAATCCAAGTGGAAATGGACTTTGTGGCAGCTAGTTCAAGCCCTTTGAGCATAGGGAGGCTAAAATGACTTAACCAAAGTCACTCAGCTATAAAATTTGAGAACTGGGATTCTAATCCAGATCCTTTGGCTCCAATTCCTTCCATGATTACAACACTGCTTCCCTAGTATATTTAAATCAAGTGCCTGTCCTGGAAATATCTGCCCTTTTGTAACCATTCCTATTTATACAAGGCTTTCCAAAAGCTTTGACAGCTCAAAAATATAGATAACACTTTCCAATTGGGAAGCGCTTTGCATAAATTATCTCATTTGATCCTTATACTACCTTCGTAAAGTTGTTCAGTTGTGTCAGACTCTCTGTGACCCCATTTGGGTTTTCTTGGCAAAGATGCTGAAGTGGTTTGTCATTTTCTTTTGAATCTCATTTGAAATATGGGGAAACTGAGTCAAACAGGGTCAAATGACTTGCCCAGGGTAACACAGCTGATAAGCATTTGAGGTCAGATTTGAACTTGGGAAGATGAGTCTTCCTGACTCCAGGGCAAGGGCTCTATACACTACCACCCAGCTGCTCACCTTTGTAAAGTGTTGTAGAAATGATCACCCTTATACAGATGAAGAAACTGAGATTCAGTTAATGTTGGGTGACTTTCTTGTGGTCACACAGACCCCCCCAAGTTCAGCCATCTCTCAATTATGTCTAGGATTCTTCTCTAGCATTGGCATTAGAAAGCCCCACCATGATGCCTATTGACTGGGGAATGGCTGAACCAGTTGTATATAGGATTTTGATGGGATACTCTTGTGCTGTAAGAAGTGAAGAGCAGGATGACTTCAGAATAACTGGAGAAGACTTACATGAACTGATGCAAAGTGAAATGAACAGAACCAGGAGAACATTGTACACAGAAACTGTAATATTGTATGATTTGTGATGTGAATAACAGCTATTCCCAGCTATACAGCGATCTAAAACAATGCCAAAAGACATGATGAAAAACACTATCCACCCCCAGAGAAAGAACTGATGGAGTCAGAATGCAGATTGAAGCATATTTTTTCCTTTCCTTTCCTTTCCTTTCCTTTCCTTTCCTTTCCTCTCCTCTCCTCTCCTTTCCTCTCCTCTCCTCTCCTCTCCTCTCCTCTCCTCTCCTCTCCTCTCCTCTCCTCTCCTCTCCTCTCCTCTCCTCTCCTCTCCTCTCCTCTCCTCTCCTCTCCTCTCCTCTCCTCTCCTCTCCTCTCCTCTCCTCTCCTCTCCTCTCCTCTCCTCTCCTCTCCTCTCCTCTCCTCTCCTCTCCTCTCCTCTCCTCCTTTCCCTCTCTTCTCTTCTCTTTTCTTCTCTGTTTATATCTGTGTATTTAAAAACCACATACACACAGCTTTTACCATCTGTCTTAGAATCAGTACTCTGCATTGATTCCAAGGCAGAAGAGTGGCAAGGGCAAGCAATGGGGTTAAGTGACATGTCCAGTGTCATGCAGCCAGAAAGTGACTGAGGTCATATTTGAACCCAGGACCTTACATCTCTGGGACCAGCTTTCAATCCACTCATAAAAGCCACCTTGTTGCTCCCATTAATTCTTTTGCAACATGACTGATATAGAAAAATGTTTATCATGACTGGATATTGTAATAAATAATAATAAGGGACTATATTGATTGCTAATTGATAACTAACAGATCAGGCAGTTATCCTATTTCTTCTGTCTTTCCCTCCTCCTTTCTTCCTCCTTTCCTCCCTCTTCTTCCCTTGAGCCTCTCTCCCCCTTCCTTCTTCTTTCTTCTAAATCACTCAGGGTGAGTTTATGATGTTTCACATGAAATACTCTTTTTCTTCTTTATCTTAAGTAAAGAGTTTGTTTGGGGAAGACAGGAAAGAATAAAGAATGGAGGTAAGAGGGTTGGGGATTTCCCTAATACTACAGTGAGTCTTAGGTTGGAGGATGTTGGAATTGTTGGGATGTTCAAATGAGAGAAATGACTGATAGGTCTGGAAGTTCAGTCATCATCATCAACAGAGCAAGTCAGAGAGATATCTGGACTATTGTCCTTCTTTCTTCTGCCTTCAAAGTCACCAGAGACCACCACTCCTTTTGGTCTCCAAGGTTAAAAGACAACCCTTCTGTTGGTCTGTTCCTTTCCTTCCAACTGCTCCTCCCGGTAACATTGCAAATAGAACCTCTAATTTGACTGACAGGTCACCACTCAGCCACTGCTTCTGCCTCTTTCCATGCTTTCCCAATTTTTCTCTTCCCCAATATGTATGATCTATATAAAATTGCTTGCCTTTTCAAGAAGGGGGAAGGAAGGGAGAGAATTTGGAATTCAATATTTAAAAATATTAAATTAAATTTTAATTCATTTTTAAAATATTGTTTTCATGTGTAATTAGAAAAAAGCAAAAGAAAAATTAAAAAGGAAAAGAACAAAGTGCCAGCAATGGCAGCCAAGTATTTTTTTTCTTCTGGGATGAAATATCAGAGGAAGTTTTATTTTTAAACTCCTTAATGCTTGTTTATCTGAGTAAGATGGGTCCCAGAGCAGCCATCCTGCCACCTCTCTGTGAAAATTGAATTCTACTTAATAGGAGGATTCTGGGCACTGAAAAGAGGGGGCAAAGATAGGGGGAAAGCCCTGTATTTGAAGGGGGGAAATTTTAGAATTCTGGGCCTCAGTTTCACACTCTATAAAATGAGGTTCCTTCTGGCTCTAAATCTGTGGCCCTGTATACTGGCTTTAATTCTAGCTCTGCTATTTAAAAAATGTAAGCAAATCATTTTATCTCTTCCAACCTCAAGTTCCTCATCTATAAAACGAGAGAGATTGGATTAGGTGGCTCCTAGGGTCTTTTACAGCTCCAAATCTATCTAAATCTAGATCTTAATTTCAGTTCTGCTTTTTTTTTTAAAACTGCAAATGAGTCATTGCATTGCTTGGGCCTCAATTTCCTCTTATGTAGAATGAGAGGGAAGACTCTGAATCAGGGCCTTTTCCAGTTCTAGATTTATGAGCCAGTGAGTTATTTCCTGTGTGTCCTACCTGATGTAGAAGAGCAGTGTGGTTTCTCTGTATCCCCAGCACTTTCCACATAGTTGTAGCCTGGTACATAGTTGGCCCTTAAATAGTTTTTTGACTGACTTACTGTACCATCCATCAACTTTTATTAAATACCTACTATGTTCTAGACACTGTGCTAAACTCTGCGTACAGTGGAAAGTGATTCAGAAGGGAGGCAGCTGGGTAGTTCAGTGGATTGAGAGCCAGGCCTGGAGACATGAGGTTCTAAGTAAAAATCTGGTCTCAGCCACTTCCTAGCTGTGTGGCCCTGGGCAAGTTGCTAACCCTCCATTGCCTAGCCTTTACTGCTTCTCTGCCTTGGAACCAATATACAGTATTGATTCTAATATGGAAGGGTTTTTTTTTTTTTTTAAAAGAGAAAGCGATTCAGAAGATCTCATTGGGGAAGTTCCCTGAGCCTCAATTTTTTCATCTATAAAATGGGGAAGGGGAAGTGGTGTAGAAGTGAAATAGATGGCCTCCAAAGAGTCAGCTGGGTGTCAGAGTACTAGGAGACAGGGAAACTTGAGGTCAAATATGGCCTCAGACACTTGCTAGCTGTGTGACCCTGGACAAGTCATAGAACCTCTGTTTGTCTCAGTTTCTTCTCCATAATAGTATCTATCTCCTAGGGGTGTTTTGACGATCCAGTGAGATAATATTTGTAAAAGAGCTTAGCACCATGCTGCTTATTCCTTTCCCTTCTAAGGAAAGAAATAAGAATTTCAGCTCTAAATTTATGACGTAGATTTTAATCCCAGATTTTCTATTTACTCCCTGTGAACAAGTCCCTCCCTTCTCTGGGTCTGTTTCCTCTGTAAAATGAAGGGGATAGGTCAAATAAGAATCTAGTGAGCATTTCAAGGTTTGGAAGTATTTCATAGACATTCTTTCATTTGATAACTGAGAGGTAGGTGCCATTACTATCCCCTTTTTTACAGAGAAGGAAACTGAGGCAAAGTGATTCCTTTAGGGTCTCACAGTTGATAGTGGCTGAGGCAGGATTTAAACTCAGTTCTTCCTGACTCCATCGCCAGCACTCTAACCACTGTACCACCTAGATGCCTCTTTTTATCAACTAAAAAAATGTAGATAAATTAGGTAGCTAGATGGCTTAGAATCAGCAAGATCTGAGTTTGAATCCTGCCTTAGACACTTAGTGACACTAACCTCATGTGACCCTGTTCAAGTCACTTAATCAGGTAGTCTCAGTTTCTTTATCTGTAAAATGGGAATAATAATAGTACCTACCTCACAGATAACTTATGTAAAGAGCATTATAAACCTTCGATTGTTCACAGCTGTGCCAAGCTCTCTACCTGTGTGACTTTGGGCAAGTCTCTTCTTGTTGATGTTCAATCATTTTTCAGTCATATCTGACTCTCTGTGGCCCCTGGTCACAAATTTGGACTTTTCTTGGAAGAGATCCTGGAGTGGTTTGCCATTTCCTTCTCCAGCTCATTTTCCAGATGAGGAAACTGAGCCATACAGGGTGAAATGACTTGGCCAGAGTCATGCAGCTAAGATCCTGGAGTGGTTTGCCATTTCCTGCTTTAGTTAATTTTATAGATGAAGAAACTGAGGCAACAGGGTTAAATGACTTGCACAGGGTCACACATCTAGTCGATGTCTGAGACTGGATATGAACTCAGGTCTTCCTGATTCTAGGCCCTGTATTTTGCTCTTGTAAACCTTCAAGTATTATAGGAATGCTAGTTATTATTTTCAAACCTAAAATACTATATTTTAAATGTTGTCTATTAAACACTATTGGGCCAGACTTATCAGTGGAGAGTTTGAAGGGACGTAGGAGGCCATCTTGCCTCCCCCCAAGGCCAGTCTGGAGCCCAGGCCTCTGACTCACAATCCAGCCCTTTCCTGAGGCTTGCTGAGCTCCAAATCGACGATGCTGAGAATCTGAGAAATGCAGCTGCAACTCCCCTTGGGCCGTGCCCATATTTGTTCAATGAGGTCCTTCATGCTAGTGTCAAGATTTCAGTGGGGTGTGTCTGCGTGTGTCTGTTCATGTGTGTTTATATGTCTCCACATGCCAGCTCACGTGTGTTTGTATGTTTCTACGCACCAGTTCCTGTGTGTTTGTGTGTCACTCGGTGTGCCTGTTCATGTGTGTTTGTGTGTCACCCAGTGTGCTTGTTCACGTGTTTGTAGGTCTCATGTGTTGGTTCATATGTGTTTGCATGTCTCTGTCTGTTCATGTGTGTTTGTATGTATCTCTGTATATGCACGTGTATTTGTATGCCTCTGTGTGTTTGTTCATGCATGTTTGCATGTCTCTCTGTATATGTCCATGTATGTTTGTATGTTGTGGTGTATGTGCATGTGTGTATGTGTGTCTCTCTGCATGTACATGTGTGTTTATATGTCTCTGTGTGGATGTTCATGTGTGTTTGTATGTCTCTCTGTATAGGTATGTGTATTTGTATGCCTCTGTGTGTCTGTTCATGTGTGTATGTCTCTGTGTTCATGTGTGTATGTCTTTGTGTCTGTCCATGTGTGTTGGTGTGTTTCTCTGCATGTGTGTTTGTATGTCTACATGTGTCTGTTCATGTGTGAGCTTTCCTTAAGAGATACCCATCTTCTCTTAGGTAGTGGCATTCAATGCCTTGATCTTTGCTTGGCACAGGGCAGAACTATTGACATCAGAGAAGTGTGGCTCTCTAGGGATGGCTGCCTCAGTCAAGGGCAAAACATAGCATTTTTGCAGGCCTGGACCTCGAGCTGGCCAGGACCCCAGAGGCCATCAAATCCCCCCTCCGTATTTTATAGATGAGGAAACTGAGGCCAACAGGAACTAGTGACTTGCTGAGGGTCACACAGGGGGTAGGAGGCAGCTTTCAGATTCAAACTCAGAGAGGGCAACAATGGAGTCAAGCTCAAACAGAGCCAGACATAGAGGATTCCTGAAGCTGCATATTGACTCAAAAACCACATATTAACATCATCTATGTTCTGTTGCATTTCGTTTTAAAATATTCCCGATTTTACCTTACATATATGAAACTTACATAGCATCCATAACCAAAACATACATAAACCTTCCATCTTAAAACAGATTCTAAGAATCCATTTGAAGAAGAGAGGTAAGGACTGGACAATGAGAGTTAAGTGACTTGCTCAAGGTCACACAGCTAGAAAGTGACTGAGGCCAAATTTGAATCCTGGATCTCCCTACTCCAGATCTGGTTCTCTATCCATTGAGTCACCTAGCTGCATGCCCCACCCCTATTTTATTTTATTTTATTTGCTTCATTACATAGTAAACTGATTTCTCAGTCACTTCTGGGAACAGAGTATTCGATTTGGAGAAAGGAAGATCTGGGCCCAAATCCTGGCTTTGACATTTACTACCTGTGTGACCCTGGGCAAGTCATTTTTCTTCTCTTTAGGATTGTTTTCCTCATCTATACAAATGAGCAGATTGCACTCGATGGTTCTTAAGGTCCTCTCAAACTTTAATTGATGCCATCCGGGGCTCTTTCCATTGGGTGGGCATGGGAGAATAGTGTCTTCTCTCTTCTCTCTGCCTTCTCTGAGCCTGGCGCTGTGTGCCTAACCCATAGTTGTTGTTCTATCATTTTTCAGTTGTGTCTGACTCTTTGTGACCCCATTTGGAGTTTTCTTGGCAGAGATATTGGAATGGTTGGCCATTTCCTTCTCCAGCTCATTGAACAGATGAGGAAACTGAGGCCAACAGGGGCAAGTGACTCACCCAGGGTCACACGGCTAGGAAGTGTCTGAGGCCAGATTTGAACTCAAGAAGACGAGTCTTCCTGCCTCTACGCCTGGTGCTCTCTCCACGGTGCCCCCTAGCTGCCCCTGCCCCACGGCGGGTGGGCGGCTTGGCTTGCTTGGAGAACGACAGCCGCGGGCACCTTCCCTCACGTTGCTGGTACTCTCTCCCTTGTCTCTAGTCCAGGAAATGTCCTGGGGCAGCTGGAGAAATCTGTTGGAGGAATGTGAAAACGCTAAACAAATAACCCTTCTCTGCCAGAAATCCCACACCAGGGCTTCTGGGAGGCAGCCTGGATCTCAAGAGGTGAGGCCGGGCCAGGGTTCGCTTTTCTAGGGAACTTCAGGCCTCCTTCAGGGCTGGCTGGCCCCTGGCTGTCCCGACCTGGGACCCCTGGGCCCTCTTTCAGGTGGAACCAGAGCCAGGGCCCTTTTCTGGTTAAAAATGAAACTCCCCAATTCCGGGCTCCTGGAAATGTCAGCTGTGTGTCTCCCCTTAAGTTCTGGACATTTTATAAGGGGCTGACAAGAATAGCAGTCAGGTAATCAGTAAGCATTTCTTGGGCACCTACTATGGGCCAGGTACTGACCCAGGCAGTAGCTAGGTGGCACCATAGTGCACAGAGTGCCAGGCTTGGGGTCAGGGAGAGGAGTCTTCCTGAGTTCAAATCCAGCTTCAGACACTTACTAGCTGTGTTGGGCAAGTCACTTAAATCTGTTGGCCTCAGTTTCCTCCTTTGTCAAATGAGCTGGAGAAGGAAATGGCAAACTAGCTGTGTGACTCTGGGCAAGTTCCTTTACTCTGTTTGCCTCAGTTTCCTCCTCTGTCAAATGAGCTGGAGAAGGAAATGGCAAACTAGCTGTGTGACTCTGGACAAGTTCCTTCACCCTATTTGCCTCAGTTTCCTCCTCTGTCAAATGAAGAGAAGGAAATTACAAACTAGCTATGTGACTCTGGAAAAGCCACTTCATCCTGTTTTCCTCAATTTCTTCATCCATCAAATGAGCTGGAGAAAGAAATGGAAAACTAGTTTTATGACTCTGGGCAAGTACCTTCACCCTGTTTGCCTCAGTTTCCTCCTCTGTCAAATGAAGAGAAGGAAATGGCAAACCAGCTGTGTGACCCTGGGCAAATGATTTAACCTCTGGCTGCCTCAGTTTCCTCATCTGTCAAATGAACTGGAGAAGGAAATGGCAAACCATGCTATTATCTTTGCCAAGAAAACCCCAAATGGGATACAAACCGCAGGCTAGGACTGAAACTACTGAATAGTAACAATAAGTGTGCCGGGTACTGTGCTAAGCTCTGGGGGTACAAAGAAAGGTAAAAGATAAAGAAAGGGCAGCAAAGTAGCATGGAACAGCCAGGCCTGGGATCAGGTGGACCTGGGTTCAAATCTGGCCTTAGATCCTTCCTAGCTAAGTGACCTTGGATGAGTCACTTAACCTTCATTGCCCAGGCCTTACTGGTCTTCTGCCATCAATTGTAAGATGGACGATAAGGGTACACATTTTTTACAAAGGAATTCAGCATCTAATGGGCTCCTGGAAGCTGTAGATAATCCCCAGAAGGGAGGAAGGAAGGTTATCAGCAGGGCATTAAAGGGCTCTGGAAAGGCTTCCTGAACAAGGCACAGTTTCAGCTGAAATGTGATGGGAACTGCGAGGTGGAGCCAAGAAAGGACCACATTCTAGCCAGTGAAGACACTCAGGGGCCAGAGATGGAGGGCCTTGTGGGAGGAGCAGGGGAGATGCCCCTGTCCCTGGATCACCAAGAGGGTACAAGAGGCCTGGGAGGGAGGAGGTGGGGAGGTCAGGGAGGATTTTAAACAGCAAAGAGAAGACTTTATAGATGATTCTGGCAGTGATAGGGAGCCACTGATGGTTATTGGGTGGGGACAGTGATGTGGGCAGACCTGAGCTTCGGGAAAATTGCTTCAGTGGCTGAATAGAGGATGGAGAGACCTGAGGCTGGCAGAGGAGCCAGGTGAGGTGATGAGGGCCTGCCCCAGGGATGGCAGAATAGAGAAGTGGGCATATTGTGGCAAAATTGGCAGGACTTGGCAATAGATTAGATTTGGGGAGGGGGTGAGAGAGAATGGGGGAGCCGAGTGTGGGAAAACAGGGCCAGCTGGGTGGCTCAGTGGATAGAGTGCCAGGCCTTGAGTCAGAAGGACTTGGGTTCAAAAATGGCCTTGGATACTTCCTAGCTGTGTGATTCTGGGCCAGTCACTTACCCCCATTGCCTAGCCCTTGCCCTTCTGCCTTAGAGTTATTATCAAGATAATGAGGGCTTAAAATAAAATAGAAAGTCTTCTATATCCTTAAAGCATCATAGGATTTAAAGCTAATCATGACCTCTTGGGCCACCTCTAACCTCTGACATCTACTGGCTGTGTGACCTTAGGCAAGTCACTTACCCCCCATTGCCTATCTCTTGCCCTTCTGTCTTAGAGTTATTATCAAGATAATAAGGGCTTAAAATAAAATAGAAAGTCTTCTATATCTTTAAAGCATCATAGGATTTAAAGCTAATCATGACCTCTTGGGCCACTTCTCACCTCTGACACCGATTGGCTGTGTGACCTTGGGTAAGTCACTTCTCAGTGTTCTAGGAAACCCTCTAAGACTTTAAGTTACAGAGAAGGTGCTAACCTGTAGTGTTAGAGAGCTTTTCCTCATAGGGGAGTTCCTTATATCTAGTCCCTATAATTCTAAGCCCTCCCCCTCCCAGCTCTGACGCTGTTGTAGAGTCCTCCCCAACTCAGCTGTCATTCACGCTTTATTAAGTCATGTCTGACTCCTCATGACTCCATCTGGGGTTTTCTTGGCAAAGATCCTGGGGTGGTTTGCCATGTACTTCTCTAGCTCATTTGACAGATGAGGAAACTGAGGCAGACAGAGGTTAAATGACTTGCCCAGGGTCACACAATTAGTATATGAGGCTGGATTTCAAATCAGGTCTTCCTAAGCCCAAGTCCAATGCTCCATCCACTGTACTACCCTTCCCAGCTCTAATCCTTCACATTTGTGACCATTTGACCTAATATGCCTAAAAGGCTTCAGTGCATTATTATATAAATAAAGTCAGTCAATCAGTCAGCAAGCACTTATTAAGTGCCTACTGCATACAAGTACCATACTAAGGGCTGGAGATGCAAAGGCAAATATTGTCCCCTCCTCAAGGAATTCATATTGTAACAAGGGAAGCAACAGATAAAGCACGGTATATGCCAGCTCTCTGTAGAGTAGGAAGGCAATCGCAGGAGGGAAGGGTCTAGCACTTGAAGGAAAAAGGTAGAAAGTGGCAGTTGAGCCAAGTCTTAAGTAAGGGAAGTCAGGGAAACTAAGAGGTGGAGGGCAGGAGAAAGTGCATTCTAGGCATGGTTCACAGTCTGTACAAAGGCATGGAGGTGGGAGATGGACACCACATTTGAGGAATGCTCTATGGACGAGTGTAGCTGAATTCTAGGATGCATGGAAGGATGGAATGATGGGAAAATGGGAAAGGCAGTAAAAGGCCAGCTTTGGCTGCCAAACTTTATATTTGATCCTGAGGGAATAGAGAACCACTGGAATTTATTGTGTTGGGTGGGAGGGTGGCATGCGCAGACCTGCGCTTTAGGAAAGCCACTTTGGCAGCTTTGTCCAGCATGGCTGGGAGGGTGGAGGGGTTTGAACTAGGGAGACTCCCCAGCAGTTATTGCCATAGTCTGGGTGAGAGGTGATGAGGGGAGGGAGAAGAGTATGAGTGGAGAAAAGAGCGCAAGGTTGGGAGTAAGAAGACCTACATTCAAACACTGCATGACCAGGCAAGTCACTGCTCTCTCTGGGCAACAGCCTCTCCCTTTGTAAGATAAGCAAGTTGGAGGAGATGGTTTCTAAAGCCCTGTCCAGCTCTAAATTCCATCGATCCTATTGGACAGATGAGGGAATTGGGATCCACATGGGAGAAATGACTTGGCCAGGACCACCATTATACCATCATTCTTTCCTCTTTCCTATATTAGGAATAACTCTAGCCACATCTGGGGTTCTGCCATTAGAGCCATTCCTTTTGGTGGAGAAAGCATTGGGGTGTAAGTGTCCCTGAGCCTGCTAATAACTTAATCTTGTTTCTAGCCACCCACCAAAGTCATCAATTCGTCTATGGGTCTACCCTTGCCCTTGCCTTTCCCCTTCACTCTCAGAACCACTGAACCTTTTCAGGCTTTATTCTCCTGTACTTGGCATTGGAACTCCCACCCTGGGGTCCATTGGTCTTGATTGGGTGACTACAACTCACAGCCAGATCCAATCCAGCCCTCCATCCACATTATCTTCTGGCCATCTGCCCTGGGCCTGTGATAAACATCTATCCCTCTCCTCTGTGCTCTCTGCCTCCTAACTAATAAAATCAATCCACAGCCATAGAAGAAACCAATGGAGTCTGACCGCATATTGAGCCTGCCATTCTTTACTTTATTTCCTCCATGAATTTTTCTCTGGTACAAGTGACATGTGTCTTCTTTCACAACATGACAAACATGGAAATATGTAGTGTATGACAGCATATGGACAACTGATATCATGTGATCTGCCATCTTGGTAAAGGGCGAGAAGGAGGGAAAGAGCATGAATCACAAAATGGCAGAAAATTATTATTAAAAATTATATCTACACGCGATTGGAAGAAATCTATAAAATTTTTAAAAATTAAAAAAAGAAAGTTTGTGTCAATCTGCTTCCCACTGACTTCTCACCAAATGCCTGGACCAGAACCCCTTCTCTGACCATCACTTTTCCAACTATGGATGCTGTCATTAAAATAGAAGAGATCCTTGAAGGCAAAGACCCTCTGCCTTTTGTGTTTATTATCCCCAGGGCTTAGACTAGGGCTGAGCTTAAATGCTTTTCTTTCTTTCATAGGGCAACTTTCCTACTGAGACTGAGACATTGAGTCCCTCTGAGACATAGCATAAATGTGTTTAGGAGTGTAGAACTCCAGCAAAACTAGTCAAGTCACTCCTCTGCTCAAGAGCCATTGAGGGTTCCCTATTTCTTTCTTTTTTTTTTGTCATGTAAAACTCACTTCCATGTTGGTCACTGTTGTAAGTGCACACTCATACATAGCCCAACCTAAAGCACTCTACAGTTAGCTAAGTTAGCTGCTATGTATCTCTGGGCAGTGGGCTTTCTGGAGACCAAGGAGATGGAGAGCCTGGGGCCCGCCAGGGGATTAGCAGTGATGGATGGGTTGTTTAACCACATGGAACCATTTGAAAACTGAATCCCTGCCCTTTAGAGAGAGAAAGCCAGAGAGGATTCCAGAGAAACGTGCTGGAGGCGGGCAGCTGGCCAGAGACTTTGGGGAGACCACCCTCTCGCTGAGGGCTACAAAAATGCCCTGGAGCCCAGGTTACTGCCCTGGGGAGGTGGAGAGAGGGAGGCTGGCACCACCTCCCACCTCTCACCTTCAAGACCAAAATGTTTGGGACCTGGAGGGGGGAGCCCTTGCCAATGACATTCCAGGACAGTCTGGGGAACTCCAGGGCAGAAGATGGGCCAAGCCTGGGTGGCGATGAGGGGGGAGAGGAGCCTGCAGTTCTTGCTAACTGTCATTGGAGGCCCATTTTGTTGGTTTTTCCAGCAGGAAAGAGACCATTGAATCTATATGTGAATGAGTAATCTTTGGGGATCAAATGAGAAGTTGGATAATAGACAGGAATCTTATTTATTGGTTTTTAGTTTTTAAATTTTATTTAATTAATTAATTTAGGGTATTTTTCCATAGTTACATGAATCATGTTCTTTCCCTCCCCTCCTCCCCCCTCTCTTGGAGCCAACCCACAATTCCACTGGGTTTTACATGTATCATTATTGATAATTGAATTAGGGTGATGGTTTAGAGTCTGCATCCCCAATCATACCCCCATCAAATTTAGTAAGAGCATTCTAAGTCATTTGCTAAAGTGGGTAACAACTCAATCAGTCAGGAAATTGTGAATCCTTTTGGTAAGAGTTTACACCTCCAGAGGATGAGAAGTGGATCCCACAAGACACTGCCCCCGTGGATGGTGCTCGATAGTTTGAAAGCTGTGATTGGCCCCTGTGAAGAGAGGAAGGGTTAAGAAGTCACTATAAAAGCCCTAAATTTTTGGGGCTAGAGGTCAGCTTCAGGAGTTGTCCTTAACAGATCATTATCTTCAGCTCAAACTGCCTCTTGGAGGGAACTTGGGTGAGTGAATAGCTGGCTTTCCTTTCCTGACTTCTGGAGAGAGATTAATTCTGGTTGAGGGTTAACAAGTTGTGCCAGGCTGAGTCAAGCACTGGAGCAATATTTAGTGTGATAGGCTAAATATCTTCCCTACCCTCTTGTTGTTTTTCTCAACTTTCACTCTCTCCAACTATTTTGTAAATAAAAACTATTGAAAGTAATTTTGACTTGAGCTATAATATTTTAAATCAGTGGCCGCCATATTATTTATAATTTTCATATATTTTAGTCAAAACCTTAATTTTAATTCCTTGCATTAGAAAGTGTCTAAGGTCAGATTTGAACCCAGGCCCTCCTGTCTCTAGGCCTGACTCTCCATCCACTGAGCCACCCAGCTAACGTTTATTCCAGGAGTTTTTAACTGAGGGTCACCGAACCTATTTGCCATATACTTTAATAATTTTACTCTGTATTTGATATACAATATAACAGCAATGGTTATTAATATAATATAATAATTAATATATTTAATATATTAGTATGATTGTAATGAATTATAATAGAATTATAAGTCTATGTTTTTTATTTTATGCATTTAAAATATTATTCTATAAAGGGGTCCAGAGGTTTCACCAGATTGCCAAAGGTGTCTGGAGTGCAAAAAAAGGTTGAGGATCCTTGGTCTAGTCTAGTTCCCTCATTTTCCAGATGAGGAAGGAACCTTAAACAAATCCTAGGCTATAGACTGTCAGAGCTGGAACATGAAGATGTGACATGAGTTTTCAGGCTGGTGTCAGAGTCAGGAAGAGCTGAGTTCAAGTCTCTTCTCAGAGACTCACTGTGTGGCCCTAAGTAGCTCACCTAACCTTCTTGGGCCTCATCTCCGGTCTCCCTGCCTTTGTACTGGCTGTTTCCCCAGCCTAGAATGTCCTCCTTCCTTGCTTCCACCTTGGAGACCATCTTTCCCTTTAAGGCTCAGCTTAGATATGATCTTCTGCATGAAACTTTTCTAAATTGCCCTCCACTGCTGAGGGCCTCCCTCCCTCCCATTAGTTTATATTTAACTGTTTTGAGTATACAGGTACTAATTAACTTCCTACTTATGCTTCTAGGGGCAGTTCATCTCCAGTGCCTACCACAGTGTCTGGCACATGGTAGGGACTTAATAGCTCATCTGTAAAGGGAAGGGGTTGAACTCTGCAACCTCTAAGGTCCCTTCTGGCTCTAAATCTATGATCCCTTAGACCAGGGTCACTTAGTCAGTCAATAAGCTTTCATTAAGGGGCAGCTGGGTGGCTCAGTGGATGGAGAGCCAGGCTTAGAAGACAGGAGGTCCTGAGTTCAAATCTGACCTCAGACACTTCCCATCTGTATGACCCTGGGCAAGTCACTTAACCCCTATTGCCTAGCCCTGTGAATCTTAAAAACTGCTCAGTTTTCGTGTTTACAGCCCTTACTACTCTTTTTTGCCTTGGAACCAATACACAGTATTGATTTTAAGACAGTAGATAAGGGTTTAAAAAAAAAGAATTTATGTTAAGACAGAAGGTAAGGTTTTAAAAAATAGCATACTGTGTGACCCTGGGCAAGTCACTTGACCCCCATTGCCTAGTCCTTACCACTCTTCTGCCTTGGAGCCAATACACAGTTTTGATTCTAAGACAGAAGGTAAGGGTTTAAAAAAAAAAAGAATTTATGCTAAGACAGAAGGTAAGGTTTTAAAAAATAGCATACTGTGTGACCCTGGGCCAGTCACTTGACCCCCATTGCCTAGCCCTTACCACTCTTCTGCCTTGGAGCCAATACACAGTATTGATTCTAAGACAGAAGGTGAGAAGGTTAAACAAATTTTAAAAAGCTTTCATCAAAGACTAAGTTTGTGTTGTAAAGAGCAAAAGATGCAATGACTGAGGAAGCAAAGGTTCCATCTTCTGAGCAAATATATGCATTTGTTAAGCAATGTCAGTCATTTAACAAATCGGGAACCAGTCCTTTCTTCAGTTTAGGGCTGGACCCCAAACTCCAGGGGAGACAGACTTTTTTGTACCCAAGTAAATAAGACCAAGTAATTAAAAGGAAACACTGTAACAGGAGCTTATCTGATTTCTAATTGGATGAAAGATTAGGGATTTTCCAAGTTTGGGAGGGGGGAAGTGAACAGGTGCAGCTCCCTGAGTTTGGGAAGAGAGAGAGAGCGGTCCCACTCCTCTCCAAGTGTCTGTGAACAGTCCAAGGGACAGGAAGCAAGAAGAGACTGGATCAGCAAGGGGCCCATTGTACTAGAGATGTACACTGATGAGCAAACCCCTTCCATCAGGCTCAGGATCTGACTGCATTTCTGGGCCACCTGGCCTGGGGCCCTGGTTAAGGGTCTCTAAGTGGCAGGCGCAGGGGGGCCAGTTTCCCAGCCACACAGGATCAGTTCAAACAATGCAATAAGCTCTCCTCCCAATCCCCCAAATAGAATAGACAGAATTTGGACAGAGCCCATCATTGAATAGAAAGGGATCTAAGAGAGCTCCAGAATTAAGTCACAAGATGGAGCCAGTGGGGTTCACTCACTTCTCCCAGTTAACCCCTTGCTGTCCTAATTTCCTCAATTCCTCACAGTATTAAGGGTGCCCCACAGCAGTTCAGAAATGACAGCCCCGATTCCCAAGGAGCTCCTGTTCTAAGGGAGAGACTGCCAGGTATTCTGGTATAAGCAGGGCTGGGTAGATCCCCCCCCCCCCACTCCCTGGTCCCTCTTTCCTCCCTGGACCCAGGCAGGAGAGCCTCAAAGGGGGCCGCTGGGGGATTCTCATCTTCCTCTCTACTCTCCATCAAAGGCTGGATTGTGTGGCCTCTCCGGATCCAGGCAGTTTCCAGGAGGCTGGAAGCCCGGGTTTTAGGCTCAGTGAACAGGAGCAGTCATTTGGCTAAGGTGCCCCCACTTCTTGGGGAGCAGAAGACCTGGCTTTTCTCCTGCTCCCTCCCCTGTCCTGGCCTGGGACCCTGGCCACCGCCTCTGGGACGCAGGTCAGCTCCTCCTGGGGATCACCGAGGGGAAGGGGGCTCACACATAGAGTAGTCCAAACAAGAGTCTTCCAAGGTACACTGGCCCTTCTAGACGGGAGCTAGAACTCCCCCAGGCAGCCCACTGCACGTAGCGGGCCCTTTTAACGGTTAGGAACCGCCTTCCCCCACCCCAAATCTCTTAAACTTAAATCTGCCTCATTCCCGACTTTCGCCCGCGGCTCCCAGTTTTCTTGGGACCAAACCCGACAAAGCTAATCCCAATTCCACATGACAGCCCTTCCCGAAGAAGAAATAGGTCTCCCCTCCCTGTGCCAAACGTGCCTCAGTTTCCCTCCAGTCAGAGGAGCGGGAGATGGGAGCCGGGAAGGAGGAAAGGAGAAGGGGGAGAGGGCGAGGAGGAGCCACGACTTCCTGGTCAGGAAGGAAAAGCTGGGGGAACCTGGCAGGCGGAGCCCACCCCTACTCGGGCGGGGCGGGGCTGCGGCTGCTGCTGGAACCCGAGCCTAGGAGGGAGGGAGCGCGGGTGGGAGGGCCAAACTGGGAGCCCCGCGGCTCCGAAGCTACCGGAGGCACTCTGCGCGCTCCCAGTCGGAAGGGACCGTCCAGTGCTAGCGGGGCTACGCAAAGGACTCCAGAGGGTGAGTGCCTGGAGGGAGGAGGAGGAGGAGCAGGAGGGAGGAGGGAAGGACAAATGGAGAGCGGACCATCAGAGCTGGAAGGGACTCTAGAGAGATCTTTTAGAATGAGTTTTCTTTTACGAAGACGAGATAGGTCCAGAGAGGGCAAGTCACTGGCCCAAGGTCACACGGCGAGTAAGAAGCAGAGAGGACTCTTGCTCGGGAGGTGGCCTCTGCTGCCCTGGCACAGCCAGCCTTTACCCCCCCCCCCTTTTTTCTCCCCCTTCCCCTCCTTCCCCTCCTCCGGGCTTCCTGGGTGTCCTGGCCCTCCAGACTGGGGCTGGGTTCTCGGCTCCGCCCTTCGAGAAGGGATGGAGTGGGGGTCGCCAGTTCTACGAGAGGAGGCGAGGAGGGAGGCAGCGCCCGCAGACCAGGGCCGGGAGGAAAGTTTCCGCGCGGCGGGGGCAGGGCAATGGGCGGGCCCGAGGGCGGGCCCTGGGCTGGACAAGGCGGAGCTGCCGCCCCCCAGCCAGGGCCCAGAGGGCCCTCAGTCCCGGGAACCGAGCAGGTAAGGGTTCCAGGGGTGGCCTCGTGGCGTAGAGAGAACCTGAGATTTGGAGTTCAAGGGTTTGGGTTCTAAAGCCTCCTCTGCTCTGCTTACCAGCTATGTGACTAAGGTCAAAGCCTTGCTGCCCCTCTCTGGCCTCAGTCTCCCCATCTGCAGAGAACTGGGCCTGCGCTCCCTAAGACGGAGTTTGGGTCACGAGTGTTCACTTCACCGAACAACCTTTCCCTCATCCCTAAGGCTGCCCAGCGTGGCCTGACGGGCCAGAGGCCAGTTGGGTAAACCTTTGGTCCTCATTGCCAATGGGACGGCTCTTCCGCCACTCATCCGTTCCTGGGTGCCGGAAAAGTCAGTGAGTAGCACGGGCGGGTGGGCGGAGAGAGCTCAGACCCCGGAGGGACTTCTCCGAGTCATCCCGGCAGCTTTATTTGCTGGGAGAAAGGACTTTGGGACGGCCCTATCTTTCCACATCTTCTGGGAAGGAAGCAAACACTGACCAGAGCGCCTCGGGACAGACAGAGCGGGAAATGCTGGGTTTGAATTTGGATTTAGAGTCCGGCTTCTGCCACTGCTCCTTGGGTGACCCTGACCAAGTCCCTTTCCCTCTCTCATCCTCAAGTTCCTCCTCTGTAAAATGGGTAGAGGGTCTTGAAAGTCCTTCCCGATAGGAATCTAGGAACCCTGGAGTAGGTCTGGCCACCCTGGGTCCCTGATTTAGTAGCTGCAAACCCGCTGGACCCCGGCACGCTCACCCCTATCTCTTGGAATCGGTTGTGTTCCTCCCATGCCTTCTGTGGCTGGAGGCTTTCCCTGCGACCCCCAGCTGCTAGAGCCTTCCCTCTGATAGTTACCGTGTAGCCTCGCTGTTACATTGTATCTGCTCGCCACAGGGCCCAGTTACATTGTATCTGCTCTAGCGGAGGGGTCACTTATGCTACACTGTATCCGCCCTGCTCGGGGCGGTCACTTGGTATCCACTCCACAGTATCCTTTCTGTTACATTGTATCCACACTGGCCAATTGTGGCCCTTCTGTTAGTTACATTGTATCCACTTTGTCAGGGTGTATCCCTTCTGTTACACTGTAGAGACCTTTCTGTGTGCCTTTCGAGTTTCACTTTGCCCCTTGCCTGGCTCACACTAGTAAGTGCTTAATAATCCTTCCTTGCCTTGCCCAAATGCTTGCGCCTCAGTTGTCCCATCTCTAAAATGGGAGTCCCTTTCCCAGGATCCTGATGAGGAAGGGTCTCTGGAAATGTTTAAGCCTGTGGAGATGAGCAGTGTTTATATGAGCTCTTCAGATTTCCCAGGCTCCCTCGTGTTCCCTTTCCCTGTGGCCTCTCCCTAGTTCTTAGCCACAGGCATCCCTTGGTGGCCTGGGCGCCTTTTCTTAGACTTCTTTTCTATTGCTCTGGGGCAGGGCACCTCCCCTGAGGTTTGGCAGGGCCTCGAGGGGGCAGAAAAGCCCAGATACCAGCCGGGAAAGGGAAAGATCCTGGAACTCCTAGAGAGGGGCAGCTCTTTGACTGGTCAGAGCCCCTGCTGGGTGAAATGGGCGGGGTGGGGGGGGTGGGGGTGGGGGTGGGAGGGAAGTTGGGGGATGGTCAGAGAGCTGGGCTCTGAACCTTTGATCCTGGATCTGCCAAGGCCTCGCGGCGCCATAGTTAGTGACCTGGAAAGATTACTGATCTGGAAGCAGGGGGCCTGGGATCACCTCCACTCCCTTCTCCTTCCTTATTAGCCATTTGGCCTAGTTTTGAATCCACTGGGATCTGGAGAAAAGAACACTGAATATAGAGCCAGGATCTGGGTTCAAATCTAATCAGCATTGTGACTTTGGGCAAGCCATTTTACTGAGCCTCAGTTTTCTCCTTGATTAAACGAGGAGAAAATGAAGTTGCTATTTGCATCATCTTGGGCAAGATATTTAACATCCCTCCTCAGTTTCTTCATCTGTGAAATGAGAGGGTTGGACTAGACTTTCCAGCTCTAAATCTATGAGCCTTTAGTCCTCTTCCATCTTAGATCCTAGCCCAGGAGGCTTCCAAAAGGCTATGCAAGAGCAAGAACAGCTTAATAAAGAAATGCTTTCGTTTCATTTTATTTTTACAAATGCTTTTAGATGGGGAAAATTATGTCCTCAGTTGAGGGAGAGATTACAGTAAAACCCCTCTGGAGATGGTGGGGTGCTGTTGGGGGGCCTGTGATGGGGAGACATGGAGGTGTGGGGTAAAGCCTGTTGGCTGTTGACTTGAGGTTAGAAGACCAAGAATTGGGAGTGGAGCCAAGATGGGGGCTTTGTAGCAGGGGAAGCTGAAACGGATCTGACAAGCCTCTCAAACAAGTCTTTAAAAAGTGCCTCAAAATGTCAGGAGTCAGAAGACCCAGGATCCAGGCCCACTTAGCTGGGTGAGGGTGGGCAAGTCATTTCCTCCACTGTCAAAAGAGGGCAGGGGACTGCTTGCCTCCTAAAGCCCCTCCTTCCTCCCGAGGATCCCAAAGGTCCCCTCCACCTCTAGACCTCATGACTGGCTGGGAGGGAAGGAAACTGGCAATTCTCTCTGCTAATTCTGTTGACAAAGATAATCCATATTTGAATAATGATAGGAAATTGGAGTCACCAAGCCTGCCTGCCTTTCACTGTCTCTTGGGGAATTAGGGACCCACAGAACAAAGAAAAAGCCGAGTGAGAGGAAGAAATACACCGAAAAGCTCACCAACACCAGCTCAGGCTTCTTAGTAATCGTCCTCTTAGAAAACTGGGATGTTTCTTGAATGGTCTTCTATAAAAATGGAATTTCCTCCCAGAGAATTCTGGGAAGGGCAAGGTTCTTGAGATGGGCAAGTCCTTTCTCTCCTCTCTGGGGCCTCGGTTAATGCTGCAAGCTCCCTCCTTTATGGGCTTTCAGGCTTGCAAGCACTGGCCCAAAAGTACCCGAGAGAGGATGAGGGGTGAGTTTTATTGTCCCTATCTTTTGAGAGAAACTGGTTGGATTGGAAAAATTCTAAGGAGTATCTTGGCTCTGACATCCCCTGTTCTAAGCCCCCTCCCAGCTCTGACATTCCCTGTTCTAAGCCCCTTCCCAGCTCTGACATTCTCTGTTCTAAGGTTCCTTCCAGCTCTGACATTCCCTGTTCTAAGGTTCCTTCCAGCTCTGACATTCCTTGTTCTAATCCCTCCTCCCAGTTCTGACATTCCCTGTTCTAAGGCTCCTTCCAGCTCTGACATTCCCTGTTCTAAGGTTCCTTCCAGCTCTGACATTCCCTGTTCTAAGCCCCTTCCCAGCTCTGACATTCCCTGTTCTAAGGTTCCTTCCAGCTCTGACATTCCCTGTTTTAAGGTTCCTTCCAGCTCTGACATTCCTTGTTCTAAGCCCTCCTCCCAGTTCTGATATTCCCTGTTCTAAGGCTCCTTCCAGCTCTGACATTCCCTGTTCTAAAGTTCCTTCCAGCTCTGACATTCCCTGTTCTAAGCCCCTTCCCAGTTCTGACATTCCCTGTTCTAAGGTTCCTTCCAGCTCTGACATTCCCTGTTCTAAGGTTCCTTCCAGCTCTGACATTCCTTGTTCTAAGCCCTCCTCCCAGTTCTGACATTCCCTGTTCTAAGGCTCCTTCCAGCTCTGACATTCCCTGTTCTAAGGTTCCTTCCAGCTCTGACATTCCCTGTTCTAAGCCCCTTCCCAGCTCTGACATTCCCTGTTCTAAGCCCCCTCCCAGCTCTGACTTTCCCTGTTCTAAAGTTCCTTCCAGCTCTGACATTCCCTGTTCTAAGGTTCCTTCCAGCTCTGACATTCCCTGTTCTAAGGTTCCTTCCAGCTCTGACATTCCTTGTTCTAAGCCCTCCTCCCAGTTCTGACATTCCCTGTTCTAAGCCCCCTCCCAGCTCTGACTTTCCCTGTTCTAAGGCTGATCCAAGCTTCCACAGTATTATGAGTTATAAATCCAATATGGTGGTAATTTCCAAAGGCAAAGTGTAAAGGAAGGTGCCGGTCCCCTCCCTCAGTGTGAGGAATCCGAGGGAAACATGCACCCATGCTGTATAGGAAGAACCTCCATCTCCTTACTCTCAACCCCACCCACCCCGTTGACCAATCAGGTGTTACCTTTGGTCTTAGTACCAATTCTAAGCATCTTAGTATCACTTCTAAGACAAGGATAGAAAGGGCTTGGCAATCAGGGTTAAGTGACTTGCCCAGGGAAGCTAGACAGCGAGGAAGTATCTGAAGTCAGATTTGAACCAGGATCTCTAGACTGTAGACCAAGTGCCCTGGCCACTGTACTACCCAGCTGCCCCTAGTATATGCTTCAAGATAGCTTTTCTAACAGTGGGGGTGGGTTTTTAAACCCTCACTTTCTGTCTTGGAGTCAAGACTGTGTATTGGCTCCAAGGCAGAAGATCGGTAAGGGCTAGGCAATGGGGGTCAAGTGACTTGCCCAGGGTCACACAGCTGGGAAGTGTCTAAGGCCAAATTTGAACCCAGGACCTCCTGTCTCTAAGCCTGGCTCTCAATCCACTGAGATACCCAGCTGCCCCCTGGAGGTGGGTTTGAACTGAGCCATCCCCTCTCTCTCACTGGGCCTAGAGGGAAGCATTTATGAAATGGCTGGCCAGGATCAGGGCCCTGACCAAAAACCAGAGAAGCCAGCGTGTCTACAGTGGCTTCCCTTCACTGGTACTTGGCCCTAACCATGAAGTCAACAGCTAGGATCAAGCCTAAACAAATCCAGGAAAGAGTCCGTGCCCTGGGGAAACGGAACTCATTTCAGGGCAATTTAACAAGCATTTAGTAAGCACTTAACTAGGCACCAGCTACTGTGCTGAGTGCAGCTGATCCAGACAAAGATGAAACAATAAACCTGAACTTTCTACTGTGGAACGAAATGAGTACAGATATCCATCCATCCATCCATCCATCCATCCATCCATCCATCCATCCGTCCATCCGTCCATCCGTCCATCCATCCATCCATCCGTCCGTCCTTCCGTCTGTCCGTCCGTCCATCCATCCATCCATCCATCCATCCATCCATCCATCCATCCGTCCATCTGTCCATCCATCCATCCCTCCCTCCCTCCATCCATCCATCCGTCCATCCATCCATCCATCCGTCCGTCCGTCCATCCGTCCATCCATCCATCCATCCGTCCATCCATCCATCCATCCATCCATTCATCCGTCCATCCATCCATCCATCCATCCATCCATTCATCCATCCATCTGTCCATCCATCCATCCATCCGTCCATCCATTCATCCGTCCATCCATCCATCCATCCATCCATCCATCCATCCATCCATCCATCCATTCATCCATCCATCTGTCCATCCATCCATCCATCCGTCCATCCGTCCATCCCTCCCTCCCTCCGTCCATCCATCCGTCCGTCTATCCATCCATCCGTCCATCCCTCCCTCCCTCCGTCCATCCATCTGTCTGTACATCCGTCCATCTATCTATCTATCTATCTATCTATCTATCTATCTATCTATCTATCTATCTATCTATCTATCCATCTATCCATCCATCCATCTCTCTGTCCATCCGTCCATCCATCTGTCTGTCCATCCGTCTCTCCGTCTGTCCGTCCATCTATCTACCCATCTATCTATCTACCCATCTATCTATCTATCTATCTATCTATCTATCTATCTATCTATCTATCTATCTATCTATCCATCTACCCATCTATCTATCTATCTATCTATCTATCTATCTATCTATCTATCTATCTATCTATCTATCTATCTATCCATCTATCTATCTACCCATCTATCTATCTATCTATCTATCTATCTATCTATCTATCTATCTATCTATCTATCTATCCATCCATCCATCCATCCATCCATCCATCCATCTATCTATCTATCTATCTATCTATCTATCTATCTATCTATCTATCTATCTATCTATCTATCTATCTATCTATCCATCTATCTATCTATCTATCTATCTATCTATCTATCTATCTATCTATCTATCCATCTATCCATCTCTCTCTCTCTCTCTCTCTCTCTCTCTCTCTCTCTCTCTCTCTCTCTCTCTCTCTCTCTCTCTCCCCCTCCCCGTCTGTCTGTTTTTCTGTCTGTCTGTCTCTGTCTCTCAAACATGTATAGGGAGCAGACAGGCAGCTACCTGGTGCAGTGTATAGAGAGCTCCTGGTTTAGAAGTCCTAAATTTAAGTCCTACCTCCTGAGAGAGCCTGGCTGTGTGACCCTGGGCAAGTCACTTACCTCTGAGTGCTGCAGGCATCTCACAAGAAACCTATTGCATTTGTCAGTGGTGATAGTGAGACTCATCCCACAGAAAGACCAAATGAAGCCTGCCTTGCCCTAAAGGAATTTCCATTCTGGCCAGGGAGACAACATGCGCATTTATGGGTAAAGAGTGAAGAAACTCTCTGAGGTGGGGAATATTTATTTCCTGTTTGCCTTCCTATTCCCTGGGCCCAACACAGAGCCTGGCACACAGTAGGAGTTGAAATAGATTGAGGCCAAGGGAGGAGGAGAGTGAACAGAAAACCAGGGGCTGAAAGGAGTGGAAAAGTAAGACCCTCTCTTGCCCTGGAGTCGAAGGACCTGGGTTCAAATCCAACCTCTGATGATTCTGACCCATGTGATCTTGGACAATTTCCCAAGTTGTCTTCTGTAGTGAGCTGATTGGACTAGACAGTCTTCGAGGTTCCTTCTGGGTTGAGATCTATGAGCCTGTGTGTGACCTTGGGCAAGTGTCTTCCCCTCCCTGGATCTCAGTTTCCTCCTCTGGAAAATGAAGGGCTTTTGAGGTCTCTCCGCAGGCTCCAGGTATTCTGGCCCAAAGCTGGATGCTGGTTCCTTTTGGCCCAGGGCCTGCTCTCTGGAGCTCCCAGCTGCCCCGTTTATCCTCATCAGTGAGCACGCACACACACACACACACACACACACACACACACACACACAACACGGGAGGAGCCAGAGTCCATTGGCCCGGGATTCTAAGGTGAACTGGGATGAGACAGTCAGACAAAAGATCCTGTAGAAAGAGTTCTGGAGGCGGGTTCAAATCCTGTTTTAAAAAAAAAATAACCCTCACCTTCCTTCTTAGAATCAATACAGTGTGTTGGTTCCAAGGCAGAAGAGCAGTAAGGGCTAGGCAATGACAGTTAAATGACTTACCCAGGGTCACACAGTTGGAAAGTGTCTGAGGCAAAATTTGAACCCAGGACCTCCCTTTTCTGGGCCTGACTCTCAATCCACTGAGTCACCCAGCTGCCCTCCTGAAATCCTCCCCTTGATGGCTCCTACTTTTGGGGTAGTCACATAGCTTCCCAGGCCTCAGTTTCCTCAAGGTAAAATGAAGGCCATTGATCTGGATGGCCCGAGGTCCCTTCTAGCTCCGAATCCATGATTCTCCTCTTGTCCATATCCTTCAGGGTAGTGGAAAGCAAAGGCTTTAGAGCTGGGAAGAATCAAATTAGAATCCTTGCTCGAAGGGCAGCACAGCAGATAGAGTGCCAGTCCTGGAGTTAGGGGATATGGGTTCAAATCTGGCCTTTAATACTTCTTAGTTGTATGACCTTGGGCAAGTCATTCACCCTTGCTCTTCAGTCTTAGAATTGATACTGAGACAGAAAGTAAGGGTTTAAAAGGGGGGGAAAAGAATCCTTGCTTGGACATCTTTACTCTGAGATCCTTGGGAAATCTCATGAGCACTCTGAGCCTCAGTTTCACCTGCACAATGGGGACAATAATACCTGCTTGACAGGCTAAAATCTATTTAAGGTGATTTGTAAGCTTCAAAGCCCCATACAAATGCCAGGAGTTCTGCTCGGCTCTCCTCAGACGAGGCAGAAATGGACCCCCGAGTCACTCCTGGTCTTGTCCTGATTTCTTGCCATCAGCCAGCCTTGAGACAGGTGTATCCTCAACGGCAGCTGGCCCCACCTGTCCTCTCCAGGCTGGAGAGATAAGCATGGAGGACAGCTTGTAGGAGGAAGCTGGGGACCTAAGGAGGCCCAGTGTGTTTGTGTCTGGGGGTGAGTGGGGAGGAGTTCATCGGCTCTGAACTAAGAACCACAGAGGGTTCCTGGAATGAGGAGCAGAGCTGGAACCCGAGTCCTGAGAAGTGCTGGCCAATGGCAGCCTCTGACAGGCCCAGCAGCATTCCAGGAGCCCGGCCTCTGCTGTTTGTCTTGTGGGAGCAAATTACCTGGCTTCAGGCCGCTGGTCTGGATGTCTCCAAAGTGTCTTGGAAGCTCAGTAGCCAGGAGGGGAGCCAGGGAGCAGCAGAAGGAGGACTGGGCTTGGAGTCAGAGGCCCCAGGTTCGAATCCCAGCTCTCTGCTACTTAGGACCAGTGGGCCTTTTGGCAAGCCACTACCTTTCTCTTGACCTCAGTTTCCTTTGTAAAGTGGGGATGGGGGTTCTCAATAAGGTGATATCTAAGTTCCCTCTCAGCCCTGACATTCCCTATTCCAAGTTCCCTCCCAAAAAGGGCATTTCCTGTTCCTCCTCCTAGCTGACATCCCCTGTTCTAAGCTCCCTCCCAGCCCTGCCATTCCCTGTTCTAAGCTCCCTCCCAGCCCTGCCATTCCCTGTTCTAAGCTCCCTCCCAGCTCTGACATCCCCTGTTCTAAACTTCCTCCCAGCCCTGCCATTCCCTGTTCTAAGCTCCCTCCCAGCCCTGCCATTCCCTGTTCTAAGCTCCCTCCCAGCTCAGACATTCCCTGTCCAAGCCCCCCTCCCTCACCCGCAGCTCTGACAGTCTCTATCCTAAGAGCCTTCCTACTTCTGACATTCCAGTTCTGAACCTCCTCCTAGCTCTGATGGGCTTCCTTCTAGAGCCCCTCCCCCTAGCTTAGAATATTCTAAGGCCAGTTAGCTACTCTCATCCTGAGATCTGATACATCAGCTGAGGAACCACTTTCCTAGGAAGGGGCCAAGTCCAGTCTCCGGCAGTGATGGGCAACCTTTTGAGCTTTTGCCAAAAAACCACGCATAACTCAGATGGTGTGTCACTTTGAGAAAAAAAGCGACCTTCTCGGCATGCAGCCCCATACTTCTCTGTATGCAGCTGCATGTCATTGAAAATGGCTAGGTGACATGTGTGCAATAGGTTCACCATCATGGCCCCAAGGCTTGACATAGGAGGGCCTCATATGCCACTTTTGCTACCATTGACTCAGGGACTGGCTAGCACCTTTGCCCTCAGGAGCCCAGAACATGTAGTATCCTGTGTCTAATAAATGACCTTATTTCCCCCGTACACCAGCTATATGAAATAGCCAGCACAGGCATTTATTTCCCCATTTTAAAGATGAAGAAGCTGAGATGAAGGATTCATATAGAGTCCTGTGGCTTCTAAGTATCCGAGGCAAGATTTGAACCTAGATCTTCATGACTCCAGGTTCAGAGGTCTTCCTTTAGCCTAGGAGGAATCATAAAGATCACTTCCTTTTATAGATGAACAAACTGAGGCTCAAAGAAGGGAAGCATTGGTAGTAAATGGGAGAGGCAAGATTTGAACACAGGTCCTCTGAATCCAGATTAAAAAAATAAATAGCCTTTATTAAGCACCTTGTCTGTGCCAAGCGCTATGCTACAGGCTGCACCACCCTCCCTCCAGTCATGCAAGGTCATGATGATGTCATGGGTAGGGGAGAGACTGAGCTGGGCTCATCTTCAAGATGGGGATGTGGCTTATAGTTCCACTGTGAATCCGGGGCACAGCCCAGTTAGGGACCCCAGCTTCCCCTTGGCTCCTTCTGTCCTGTCTCTTTATGGACTGAGTTCTGCTTTTTTGGGAAGGTCCTGAGAGTAGGCTGGGTGGGTTTGAAATTATTCTAGGAGGTGATTTCCTGAAAGGAAATAGAGTCAAGGTTCATTGTAGGTCATGGAAGCTTGAAAGCAATGCCTTCTGGGGCCAGGATGAACACACCATTTTATTTATATTTCCTTGAACTAAGCCTAATGGCAGTCCAGCCATTTGCTCATTAATGAACTGCTTGTTAGGACTCTGGGGCATGAGTAACGGGAACTGCCCTTTCCTTCCAGGCTACCTGGGGACAAAGGGTTCCTGTCTCCCCAGTGGTGGTGGGTGTATGCCTCACACAGGGTGGAGTGGACAGAACGGTTGGTGTTCACTGACCACAGACAGACCTTTCTCCAGCCAGGGGTCGGTGATGTCACTGCCTAGCTTTGTTCCAAACTGTTAGACTGACTAGTGTGAGGATGGGTCGAATGCGGCAGTCATAACTTCAGGAAGCATGATTATAATTAATAGTAATAATAATTGGCATTCATTTATAGATTATTCCAGTCCAATGAGACTCAACCAATCCAATCTCCTCCAACCTAACCCAACCCTAGGTGGCTCAATACTACCCCAACCATTCTAACCAAACCCAATCTGGTCTACTCTAACCCAACCCAGCCAGTTCTAATCTAGCCCTGATCCAATACAACTCAGTCAAATCCAGCCCAACCTAGTCCAGTGGATCCCAAACCAACCAATTCTGCCCCATCCATTCCAACCAAACCCAATCTGATCTACTCTAACCCAACCCAGCCAGTTCTAATCTAGCCCTGATCCAATACGACTCAATCGAATCTAACCCAACCTAGTCCAGTGGACACCAAACCAACCATTCCAACATAACCCAATCCAATCCAATCCAATCCAATCCAACTCATCCTAGCTCAATCTCATTCACTCTCATCTGGCTGGACCAAATCGACCTTGGCTATTCCAACCCAACTCACCAATCCAATCCAAACTCATCCAAAGGGATTCAGCCCAACTCAATCCAACCTGATCTCATCCAACCTATCCCAATCCAACTGAAACCTATCAGTTCTAGCCCACTTCTGGGCTAGAAAAAATTTAAAAATATTTATTTATTTTTACATATTTTCATTTATTTGTGTTATATTTTAACTGAATTTTAATTGTTTAACAAAAGAATGGATAGACTGTGATTTTATTGCTTGAGGGAGAATCTGTATTGATACCCATTCTTCAAAATATTGAAGTAATGGGGGCATCTGGGTGGCTCAGTGGATAGTTGGGCCTAGAGACAGAAGGTCCTGGGTTCAAATCTGGCCTCAGATACTTCCCAGCTGTGTGACCCTGGGCAAGTCACTTGACCCCCATTGCCTAGTCCTTACCACTCTTCTGCCTTGGAACCAATACACAGTATTGATTCCAAGATGGAAGGGAAGGGCTTAAAAATATTAAAGTACTGTACAGATAAAAGAATAAGAACAATAAAATGCCTTTGAAAAGTTGGTTTTTGAATTAAGTTTGTTTGGTATTTCAGGCCCAATCCAATATTATTCTACCCAGCCTAACAGTCTATCCACTCTCCCGTGACTCAGCCGGGCCCAAGTCAACACATCTTTATTAAATGCTCGCCTTGTGGAAGGCACTGGGGACCAAGGATGAAAAAGGAAAACAGTCCCTTGCCCTCAAGGCTCTCAGAGTCTGTCGCAGGAAGACATCACCTACATGCAAGATAGATCTTTAATAACTAAGTGAATTGGGAAGGAGTCCCCAGACGAAACTGGAGCCCAAGTGGAACTCTGAAGAGAATGAGAGGTTGCAAGGGGGAGTACATTCCAGGCCGAGGGGAAAGCGAGTGGAAAAGCTGGAGGCCCCAAATGGGAGTTGGGAAGCCAGTGTGACTGGAACAGAGGTCAAATACTAGGTGTCCCGGCCAAATGCATCCTGCTACCCTCCCCTGAGCATTCTGAACCAGATTAGATTGCAGCTGGGAAATATTTAACAGGATCAATCAAAATACAACAACACAGAGATAATGCGAATCTGTGGTTTTCTAAGTCAATATGCGGCCCACAGGGATAAGCCTCTATTTGAGTCTGACACCACTGAACTGGAACCAAGGAAAGGTAGACCAGAGGCAAGTGGTGGAGGATTTTTAAGACGACAAACAGGAGTTTGTATTTTCTCCTAGAATGCAAGAGTTGATGTTTCTTGAACAAGGAACTGGCAGGGTTAGATCTGAGCTTTAGGAAGATTATTTTGGCAGCTGGGATGGAGGATGGATTGGAGAGGGGGCAGAGGAGGAAGCCAGAAGTACATTTAGGAGATGTGCAATAGTTCAGGCAAGAGATGAGGAGGCCCCGAGCTCAGGGGGATGGCTGTGCGAATGGAGAAAAGGGGGGATGGCTGTGCGAATGGAGAAAAGGGGGGATGGCTGTGCGAATGGAGAAAAGGGGGGATGGCTGTGAGAATGGAGAAAAGGGGGGATGGCTGTGAGAATGGAGAAAAGGGGGGATGGCTGTGCAAATGGAGAAAAGGGGGGATGGCTGTGAGAATGGAGAAAAGGGGGGATGGCTGTGCAAATGGAGAAAAGGAGGGATGGCTGTGCGAATGGAGAAAAGGGGGGATGGCTGTGCGAATGGAGAAAAGGGGGGATGGCTGTGCGAATGGAGAAAAGGGGGGATGGCTGTGCGAATGGAGAAAAGGGGGGATGGCTGTGCGAATGGAGAAAAGGGGGGATGGCTGTGCAAATGGAGAAAAGGAGGGATGGCTGTGCGAATGGAGAAAAGGGGGGATGGCTGTGCGAATGGAGAAAAGGGGGGATGGCTGTGCGAATGGAGAAAAGGGGGGATGGCTGTGTGAATGGAGAAAAGGGGGGATGGCTGTGCAAATGGAGAAAAGGGGGGATGGCTGTGAGAATGGAGAAAAGGGGGGATGGCTGTGCAAATGGAGAAAAGGAGGGATGGCTGTGCGAATGGAGAAAAGGGGGGATGGCTGTGTGAATGGAGAAAAGGGGGGATGGCTGTGTGAATGGAGAAAAGGGGGGATGGCTGTGAGAATGGAGAAAAGGGGGGATGGCTGTGTGAATGGAGAAAAGGAGGGATGGCTGTGCGAATGGAGAAAAGGGGGGATGGCTGTGTGAATGGAGAAAAGTGGGGATGGCTGTGCAAATGGAGAAAAGGGGGGATGGCTGTGTGAATGGAGAAAAGGGGGGATAGCTGTGCAAATGGAGAAAAGTGGGGATGGCTGTGCAAATGGAGAAAAGGGGGGATGGCTGTGAGAATGGAGAAAAGGGGGGATAACTGTGGGAATGGGGGGCTTGGCAACTGACTGAGTATGGAGATCAAGGGTGAAGGATGAATCAAGGATGAGGATGAGATTTGAAACTGGTTGAATGGAAGGGCCATGGAGAAAATGGGGGAGAAGTGAGTTTCTTGGGGGCTCTCTGGATGGGGAGCGCATCACCAGTTGAGTTGTAGGCATCGCTGGTAGGCCACTGTTGGCAGGGGAACCCTCTTGGTGCCCATCCAGTCATGGGATGTAGGCAGCCAGCTACTTTGCCTATGCTCAAGACCATCCGAGTTTTTAGCTCATCAGGATGGATATGGAGGTGTGTGTGTGTGGGGACCTGGAACCCAATGTGGTCTGCTGTACATGGTGGTTTTCCCAAGGCACCTCTAGGTTAGGGGGTTGTGGTTATGTTTCAACCCAGCCAGGTGTGTGTAGGGCAGGTGAGACTGAGCAACCGTGGCAGAAATTGGAGCATAAAGGAAACGTGCGCATTTCTAAGTTTCTATGAAATACATGCCTAGTCATTTTTGGCTGAAAGCACCATGAACCAGAAAGACCAGGCAAGGCTTTATGTGGGAGGTGACATTTGAGCTGAGCACTGAAGGAAACTAGGGTTTCTAAGGGATAAAATGAGGCAGAAGAAAGGGCATTCCAGGCATGGGCACAGCCAATGCAAAGGCTTGTAGAAGGGAGATGGGATGTAGTGAATGAGAAACAGTAAGATCAATTTGACTGGACTGTTCAATACATGAAAAGGTGTTTAGAGGCTAGTCATGAAGGACTTTGATTGTCAAGTAGGAATATGTATTCGGTTCTAGTGGAACTAGGGAGCTACTGAAGTTTATTGAGTAAGTGAGGGCAGATAAGGTTTAAGGGAAAATCCCTGTGAAAAGGGGGAGACTAGAATCAGGGAGGCCAAATAGGAAGCTTGGTTTCCTTCTCTGTAAATTGAGAGAATTGGGTTAGAGGATCCTCTAAGACTTTTTATACAGCACTGACATTCTGTCTCAAAATTCCTTCTCCTAAGGCTCCTCCTTCATTCTGTGAGGGGCAGTGAGTGACAAGGGGCTGGGGAAAGAGGGGAATGAGTGGGAATTCAAATTTCAGAGCCCTTCTTTTTAAAAAATTTCTTCCTGGCCTCATCAGACTCCCTTTCCTCCCCATGGGAGAGATCATTCAGTGGAGGGCAGTCAGACTGGTGAAGGTATGGGGCATCTGTGCCACAGAGGAGACTCAGGGGTGCCATGATAACTTCCTGAGGGCAAGGTTGTTGTACAGAGGAGGAATGGACCCTTTTCTGGTTGGCCCCCGAGGGCAGAGCTGGGGAGCAGTGCCCAGCAATGCCACAACACAGTAATAGAGGCTTGCTGTTCAGGACAAAGGAAATCAAAAGAAGAGTGAAACTACTTCCTACATACAAATAGTTTACCAAGTTTTCTTCTTCTTTTTCTTCCTCCTTTTGCTCCTTCTCTCCGGCTTGGGGGGATTTTAAATGCATTCAGTTGAAGCTTTGTGAGTCTCCTGGCAGGCATTCTGAAATCCTTCGCCCCCTGGCCTCCTCATGGCCCCCCTCTCCTCCAGCTTTGCCCATCCTCCCTACCCTCCTGCCTCATTGGTCTCCGAAAAGCCTTCACTGCCTCCCTCGCTTGCCAGTGAGCTCAGGGCTCTCGGTGTGGCATGCATGGTATGGCTCAGATCCCGGTGAGTCACCCCCACAGAATAGCAGCATTGCTTCCCAGAGCTGGGAGCTGGGCGCCAGGCAGGGCCCTGTTTGGATTGGATGGGCACCTCTCAAAGGTGCACTCGGAGGCCGGCCCGGCCAGGCAGGGGCACACACACAGACGCTCTGTGTGGAGCAGCTGCATTTGGGGAGAGCACAGGATGTCCCAGAGCCGGGGCTGCGGGTGGGGTGAGGAGGGATCTAGGGAACGTGCAGCTCAGGACAAACAGCTCCTGTGTCTGAGCAAACAGGAAGCCTAACAGGGCGGGCAGAACCTGAGCCCCACTAGGTAAATAAGCTTGAGGGCCCAGGAAGGAAAGCAATCTGAGCTCAGGAATGGCGTGATCCTGCTACCAGCAGCCTCCTGCCCATCCCCAGAGGAGCCTCCCAGCTCTCCTCATCCCTGGCTCCCGGGCCAAGTTGGGTCCATCCTTCCAGGGGAGTCATCATCTTCCATTAACCAGCACTGGTAAAGCATCTTCTATGTGGTAAACACTGAGCTAAGCTGCTTCCTGGCCTTGCTCAGTCCTAGCCAGGCTGCCCTGGAAGTGACTATCCAAGCTCTTGGGGGGCAGCTGGTTTCCCTGGGGGGCAGCAGAGAGCCAAACTCAGGTGAGCAGCTGCCTTCTTTTTGTTTTAAACCCTCACCTTCTGTCTTAGAATCAAGACTGTATTGGATCTAAGGCAAAAAAGCAGTAAGGGGCTCAGTAATTGGGGTTAAGTGACTTGCCCAGGGTCACACAGCTAGGAAGTATCTGAGACCAGATTTGAACCCAGTTTCTCTAGACCTGATGCTTGATCCTCTGCACCATCTATTTGTTTTTCTCTGTGATCTTTCTTTTTCTTTTTTCCTCTTTACAAAAAAAAAACAACAAACCCTTTGTCTTCTGTCTTAGAATTGGTGCTCAGTATTTGTTCCAAGGAAGAAGAGCAGTAAGGGCTCAGTAATTGGGGTTAAGTGACTTGTCCAGGGTCACACAGCTAGGAAGTGTCTGAGACCAGATTTGAACCCAGTTTCTCTAGACCTGATGCTTGATCCTCTGCACCATCTATTTGTTTTTCTCTGTGATCTTTCTTTTTCTTTTTTCCTCTTTATTAAAAAAAAAAAAAAACAAACCCTTTGTCTTCTGTCTTAGAATTGGTGCTCAGTATTTGTTCCAAGGAAGAAGAGCAGTAAGGGCTCAGTAATTGGGGTTAAGTGACTTGTCCAGGGTCACACAGCTAGGAAGTGTCTGAGACCAGATTTGAACCCAGTTTCTCTAGACCTGATGCTTGATCCTCTGCACCATCTATTTGTTTTTCTCTGTGATCTTTCTTTTTCTTTTTTCCTCTTTATAAAAAAAAAAACAAGCCCTTTGTCTTCTGTCTTAGAATTGATGCTCAGTATTTGTTCTAAGGAAGAAGAGCAGTAAGGGTTTAGGAATTGGGGGTGAAGTGACTTGCCCAGGGTCACACAGCTAAGAAGTGTCTGAGACCAGATCTCAACCCAGGACCTCCTGTCTATCTCCAAGGCTGATTCTCTATCCACTGAGCCACCTATCTTTCAGAGAACACTTTTTGCCAGTTTTTCAGGAACCTGGGCTGTGCTCATTTGGAATAGCTAAGTTCAGCATGAGCTGCTCCCTTCTGTTGGGGCCCCATCTCCAGCAGTGACCCTGGCTGTACACCTGGACAAAGGTCCATGTCCTTTAGTGTAGGCCTGGCCCCAAGAGGAAGGGGCCTGAGCTCTCCAGCATCCTCTCTCGTCAGGCTGGTGGGGCTCCAGGCATGTTAGAACTTGTCCCCAATTTAAGGAGCTTTTCTCCATCACGTCATGAGGAGAGAGGGATTTCAGAAATCCCTGCCAATATTACCAGGAGATCAAGCAAAATCTGATGCTGACATGTGGAGGACAGGCAACTTCTCTGGGCCTGGAGTGGAGGCGACCCACGAAGCAGTCTCAGACCGTAGCCCCCAATCACCAATGCATGCAAAGGTACTCAGACTAATGAGAATACTAGCAAGAAGGACTCCCATGCCATGAACTCCTTCAGGCTTGCAAAACGTTTTACATACAGGATCTCTTTTGATGGTCCCAAGAACCCTGAGAGGAGGGTACCATCAGCCTCCATTTAGAGGTGAAGTGTCTGGCTGAGGACACACACAGCTGTGGTGACTAAGAAGGGACTTGGGTCCCTTTTGTTCTTCAGTTGTTTTTCAGTTGTATCTTTGTGATCTATTTGGTTGTTTTTTGGGTGTTTTTTTTTCTGCTTAAAAAATGAAATGAAATGAAAACCCCTTACCTTCTGTCTTGGAATTGATGCTAAATGTGATTCCAAGACAGAAGAGTGCTAAGGGGCTAAGCCATTAATTGGGGTCAAGTGGCTTGCTCATGGTCACACAGCTAGGAAATATCTATGGCTAGATTTGAACTCAGGACCTCGAGTCTCTAGGTCTGGCTCTCAATCTACTGAGCCACCCAGATACCCCTATTTGAGGTTTTTCTGGGCAGAGGACCTGGAGTGGTTTGCTATTTCCTTCACCAGACCATCTTACAAATGAGCAAATGGAGGCAAATATAGTAAAGTGACTTGCTCAGAGTCACACAGCTAGTAATTGTCTGAAGTCAGATTTGAACTCTGGTTTTCCTAACCAGGTCTGGTGCTCTATCCACTATACTACTACTTGGGTCATAGTAATTATAGACTTAGAGCTAGAAGGGACCCTAGTGATCAAGTCCAACTCCCTGATTTTACAGATGGGGAAATTGAGGATTAAAGAGGTTACAGGACTTGTCCTGACCTATGGAGCTCCTATGCTAGAGGCAGGATTTGAACTCAGGTCTTCCAGTTTCAAGTTCTGTGTTCTTCATGTTATACCATCTAACTGTCTGATAATAAACATAATAACTTAAGATTATGAGAGGGCTCCATACTTTATAAAGCAAATTTTATATTCTTTATCTCTCCTCAGAGTTCCAACCTTTGGGTGAGGGAGTACAAATACTGTTAGGGCCATTTGACAGGTGGGAAGACTGAGATATATGGTTGCCATGGAGTCCTTAGAGCTTGGTTAGATGTGGAAGAAGTCAACCATCACCAGCCCTCCTTCCATGGGAAGTCTTCTGATGAAATGTTCAACATTCTTGCCATTACACACCGTGTCCCATATTTACATGGGAAAACATGTCTTGTTTCTATGTAGCTGTCATGTTTTCTCTAGTACTGGACTGGGTACTTCTTGAGATCAAGGATGATCTTTTGCTCTTCCTTATATCCATTGTAACTTAGCCCAATACCTGACATGGCCATTGTCGATTCTTTGTTCCCAGAGAGGATCAGTGATATCCTGAGTGATGACTTGCTTGGTAAGTTGGATTTCAGTGAGGCAGAGTTGCCCAAAGTCATCAGCCTCAGTCTCTCTCTTCCAGAGTCACCCAAGCCCAGTGGTAGGACAAAAGTCAGGATGCTGGTGATGGCTGGCTTCTTTCACATCTAACCAAGCTCTAAGGACTCCATGGCACCTACTTTAGCTGCCTTTGTAGCTGTTGGAACAAATTGTTCTCCTCTGCCCATTTCACTGGGGGATATCTTTACATGCTTGGTGTAGACACTGAAGCCCAAAGGGTTAGGTGACTTGCTCAGGGTCTCATGACTAGCAAGTGTCTGAAGTTGGATTTGAACTCAGGAAGAGGAGTCTTCCAAATTCCAGGCCAGGCACAATCCAGTGCTCTACCTAGTTGCCCATTATTATAATTATATATAATAATAAATTAAAGCTTGTGAGGGTAGCCATTGCGTTGCAGACCCCTGGTGAACCAAGGCTTTGCTCACCCAGCATGTGAAGACTGCTTCGGCGGAACAGATGGAAGAAACCAATAAGAAGGTTCAACGGCTGAGATGGCAATGAAGCAGAGCACTGTGGAGTTCTTAGGGCGTGTTGGAGCACAAAGGACAACACAGCCACCCAATGCAGCTGAGGAAGTCTCCAGGTGTAACGACTCTTCGTGCCACTGGACCCAGGCTTCCAACGCCGAGAGAGTGGGACTGTCTCTGTGCACCGACTTTCCCACTTAAATCTCCTTAACGCACAAGTGTCTTTGTGCACATTCATCTATACACCATAGATGAAAATGCACAAAGGCAATCATCATCCTCGGTTACTGAGAGACGACTACCATAATAATAAATAGTAGTTATTGCCGATGTGACCTGGGGAAGGCTTAGCCTGAGCTGGGATCCAGACCCCTCTCCTCCAGTACCATTTCCATATGCTCACTAGGCATTTGAACCAAGGTAGTTACAGTGGAAATCTAGTCTTGGCTTTGCCACTTTTTACTTGTGTAGCTTTGGAAAAGTCACTTTCCTGGGCCTCCCTCAGTTTCCTCATTTGTAAAATGAGAAGTTTGGACCAGATGACCTCTGAGGTCCCCCATGTTGGACTCCCCAGCTTTGGGATGAGTTATGGGATGGAATAAGCTCTTTAAGTTCAAAGTAGCCTTGAGGCTGGAGTTCCTGCTTCCCTGACCCTGGTCAGCTCTTCCAGGGACTGGTTAGGCTGGTTTCTGGTCCCAGGGCATGAGTAGACTTGGTGACTAGATTTAGCAGTGAAACAGAATGGAGGAAGAGGATGCCAACAAGCAGAGGAACTGATGCAAAGGTCAGATTGGGTTTTTTCCAAGATGGTGGCTCTTAGACTTTTCCACATGATCCCCAAAGGGGACTCCTTGAAGTCTCCCACCCCATTCTGGTCATCTGATGACTTGTGTTGACATCATGCTTTAATCTATAGAGCCTTGGGTCACAGGTGGAAGGGACCTTCGAGGTCAATGAGTGCAACCCTCTCATTTTGCCAGGAGAAACTAAGGCTCAAGAGTTTCTTTTTGAACCCTTACCTTCTGTCTTGGAATCAATACTGTGTATGGGTTCCAAGGCAGAAGAGTGGTAAGGGCTGGGCAGTGGGGGTTAAGTGACTTGCCCAGGGTCACACAGATAGGGATTTGCTTTTTTTTAAAAACCCTAACCTTCCATCTTGGAATTAATACTGTGTATTGGTTCCAAGGTAGAAGAGTGGTAAGGGCTAGGCAATAGGGGTCAAGTGACTTGCCCAGGGTCATATAGCTGGGAAGTGTCTGAGGCCAGATTTGAACCCAGGACCTCCCATCTCTAGACCTGGTTCTCAATTCATGAGCTACCCAGCTGCCCCTGGGCTCAGGAGTTTTGGTAAACATTTGTCATTTGAACTTGAGAACAACCCTTCGAGATAAGAGTCATTGTCCTCATTTTATAGATGCAGACATGGAGCCTCACCGAATGACTTGCTCATGATCAAGGAATCATGGGATTGAATTTATTATTGATATTATCTAGAGCTAGAAAGTATCTTGGCCATCAAGTACAACCCATTCATTTTATAGATGAGGAAAAAGAGACCCAACTAAGACATATGACTTGCTCAGGGTTGTCCGCTGGGTCCCACTGTCTCTCACATGGCTCTTCTCTGTTGTTATTCAGTCATTTCAGCCATGTCTTACTCTTCACGACCCCATTAGGGCTTTTCTTGGTAAAGGTCCTGGAGATTTGCCATTTCCTATTCCAGCTCATTCTTTTTTTGGTTTGAAATCTTTTAATTAATTAATTAATTAATTTGGAATATTTTCCCATGGTTACAGATTCATGTTCTTCCCCTCCCCTCCTCCCATCCCCTCCCGTAGCTGATCCACAATTCCACTGGGTTTTACATGGGCCATTGATTCAGACCTATATCCATATTATTGATATTCACACTATGATGTTCATTTAGAGTCTACATCCCCAGTCATATCCCCATTGACCCATGCGATCAAGCAGTTGTTTTTCTTCTGTTTCCGCTCCCACAGTTCTTTCTCTGTATTCCAGCTCATTTTACAAATGAGGGAACTGAGGCAGACAGGGTTAGGTAACTTACTCAGGGTCACACTGCTAGTAAGTGTTCATCTCTCTATCATCTGAGCTACCTACTGTCCTGCTCTTCTCTAGTATAACATAATCGTGGGAGACATCTTTTGCTGGTCATTGGGGGAAGAGGTGATTTTCCGTGACTTATCTAGGAGATGCCTAAGAAAAGGAATAATTGATTGAGCTGGGAAGAAAAACTCAGTGAGTGCCTGGAAAAGAGTCCCCCCATGAAACTTGGACTAGGAAAGAGGTTCAAATCTCTCTACTTTCTGCAACCCCACCCTAGGGACCAAGGGACTCCCACATTCTAGTTTGAAAAAAAATTATCCTGATCTAGATCAGGAACTCATAATTCTAGACATGGACAAATATTGGTCTAGGAAGAGAACCGGTCTTCTAGATTCTAAATTCATCTGAATATGGTGAAAAATTATACAAGGTAGTCCGTGCGAGGCCTGGAATCAGGAAGATTCAAGTTCAAATTCAGCCTCAGACACTTACTAGCTATTTGAAACTGGGCAAATCACTTCACCCTGTTGGCCTCAGTTTCCTCATCTGTCAAATGAGCTGGAGAAGAAAGTGGCAAATCACTTCATCATTTTTGCCAAGAAAACCTCAAATGGGGTCATGAAGAGTCTGACACGATTAGAACAACAATCCTCGGGCATTCCTCGGAAGAATGAGGGGAGAAGTTGACTGAATTGTCAGGAAGTCATGTTATATCCCTAGTTCCACCACTAAGAGGCTGTGGGACCTCAGACAAGTCACTTCCCCTCTCTGCGAAGAAAGTCTAATTTCTTCCTCTCCAAAAAGAAGTTGAACTGAATGCTTTCTAAAGGCTCCTCCAAGCTCTGACCTTCAATACTCGTGTTCTAAGTTCTTCCCTGTGCTCTGGGCACATATGGCCACTAGTAGAACATCTCTTAGATCATAAACACTTAAAAGGCAGGTACAGAGACTTTATACAGTGACCAGCACCACCCTGCATTCAGTAGGCACTTAAAATATTGTTGGTGAGAGAGAATGGGGAATGACTTGTATAAGCTCCCAGAGCTAATAGGTGGCAAAATACAGGATTTGAACCCAGCACCTCAGGGTACAGAGTCTTTATTCTTTCCCTTCTAGCCTGAAGATTCTGTAGTTCTGTCCCTTCTCGTTGTTAATTACATGATTCTGAGCCCACGTGGGGACGACCATAATCACACTTATATATGTAAACATTCATTCATTCACGAGCTCGTGCACACACACACACACACACACACACACACACATACACACACACAGAGCTAAGCTGTCATTTGGCTCCAGTGTGGAATGTAAAATTACATGGTTGGAGGACTGATTTGAACAAGAAATAATCTGGTCCCTAACCACAGCTGACATGGCTCTGTTTGGAAGACGAGGGAGGTTTCAAGTACTCAGAGAGTTTCTGCATCAGGCCGTTGGGTTATAAATACTGATTAAGCTCCTACTATGTGCTGGGATCTGCTGTCCTAAGCTCTGGTGAGTCTTCTTCAGGACTAGCTTAGTCCCGAGAGCCCCTGGCTTTGACTTGCCTGTCTGTATTGTTGAACAGTGTAGATGGCAGTGGTAGGTGCTGTAGATGGTGGGATAGATGCCAGCCCCAACATGGGAGGGCAGCACTTTCTCATCTGGATGCCATCATTATCCCATGACTTTGACCTGTTTGGTTCTTTTGGAATGAGCTCTATTTTTCCAGAGTCAGTCCCTGAGAGAGATAAGTGAGCTTGAAGACAGAGGAGTCCTGGGTTCAAATTTAACCTTATAAACTCACCAGCTATGGAATCCTAAGAAATAATAATAATAATGTTGTTGTTCAGTCATTCTGACTGATCTGTAACTACATTTGGGGTTTTCTTAGCAGTGATATTGGAACAGTTTGTTATTTCTGTCTCAGCTCATTTTGCAGATGAGACAACTGAGGTCATCAGGGTTAAGTGACTCGCCCAGGGCCATACAACTAAGATACTGGAGTTGTTTGCCATTTCCTTCTCTGGCTCATTTTACAGATGAGGAAACTGAGGCCATCAGGGTTAAGTGACTTGCCCAGGGTCATACAGTTAGGATACTGGAGTGGTTTGCCATTTCCTTCTCCAGCTCATTTTATAGAGGAGGAAACTGAGGCAGACAGGGTTAAGTGATTTGACCAGGATCATACAGCTAGTATCTGTGGCTTAAAAAAGCTACTATGTTGGCCAATATGGCAGCAAAGGAAAGTGATAACTGTTAAAGGGAATGTAGCAAAATTAGAACACTAATACACTGCTGGTGGACTTGTGAATTGGTCCAACCATTCTGGAGGGCAATTTTGAACTATGCCCAAAGGGTGCTAAAAGACTGTCTGCTCTTTGATCCAGCCTTGGCACTGCTGGGTTTGTACATCAAAGAGTTAATATGGAAAAAGACCTGTACAAGAATATTCATAGCTGTGCTCTTTGTGGTGGCAAAAAAAAAATTGGAAACTGAGGGGGTGTTCCTCAATTGGGGAATGGCTGAACAAATTGTGGCATATGTTGGTAATGGGATACTACTATGCTCAAAGGAATAATGAACTGGAGGAATTCCATGTGAACCTCCAGGAATGGATGCAGAGTGAAAGGGGAAGAACCAGGAGAACATTGTACACAGAGATGGATATGCTGTGGCACAATTGAATGTAATGGACTTCTCTACTAGCAGCAATGCAACGACCCAGGACAATTCTGAGGGACTTATGAGAGAGATGCTATCCACAGCCAGAGAAAGAACTGTGGGAGCGGAAACACAGAAGAAAAACAACTGCTTGATCACATGAGTTGATGGGGATATGATTGGGGATGTAGACTCTAAAGGATCACCCCAGTGCAAATATTAATATGGAAATAGGTCTTGATCAGTGACACATGTAAAACCCAGTGGAATTGAGTGTTGGCTATGGGGAGGGGAATAGGGGGAGAGGAGAGAAAGAACATGAATCATGTAACCATGAAAAAAATTCTAAATAATTAATTAATTAATCAAAAAATACTACAGAAATGGGTATTTCAGATTTGCAAAGGCTTATAAGTACCTGGGGCCATATTTGAACTCAGGAGGAGGGGACTCCAGGCTGGGCACTCTCACCACTGGGTCACCTAGCTGCCCAATGATAATAATAATAGCTAACCTTTATATAGCACTTACTCTATGCCCGGCATTGTGCTAAGTGCTTTACAAATATTAACTTATTTCTCTTCCCCCAAATGACTAACCTGGAAAAATGTTTTACATGATTGCACACGTAACATCTACATCAGCTTGCTTACTGAAGCCGGGGGGAGAGCAGGGTGAGAGGGAGCAAGGGAGAGAGGTGGAGAAGGAGGGAGAGAATTTAGAACAATAAAAAAGAATGTTTAAAAACTGTTTTTATGTGTAATTATGGAAAACTAAATTGTCATTTTAAAAGATGATCTCATTTGATCCTCACAGTGACTATGAGGTAGATGCTGAGATTATCCCATTTTACAGTTGAGGAAATAGAGGCACATAGAGGTTAAATGACTTGTCCAAGGTCCCACAAGTAGTCAGTCTCTGAGGCAGATTTGAATGTAGGTCTTCCTAACTTCAGACCCAGTGCTCTATCTACTGTACCACTCAACAGTCCCTTCCAAAAGCCACAAATTCTCTGAGCTCAGAGAGTGTGGTGTAATGGTTAGAGAGCTCATTCATGTCTAGAAGGTTCTGGGTTCAGTTTTTGCCTCTGACACGTTTTGACCATGTAACCCTGGGGAAAGCAACTCTGCCTCATTTCTTAACCTTTTTTGCTGCCTCTTGGGTTGCAGTTGGGGGAAGCTTATGCCCCCTTCTCAGAATACTGTTTTAAAATGATCACCAAGGAAGCCATTTCTGCAGAAAGGCAGCTATTAAACTATGAAAGAAACTCATTCCAGTTCAGGAGTCTAACTGCAGAGAAGGTACTGACCTGTATTGGTGAAGGGAATTCCCACACTGGGGGGGGGGTTCCCCTTAGCAATGAAATGGCAGTTCCATGTACTCTCCTATCCTATAACCTTTGCAAAACTGAAATCCCCATATACATAATAACTTAAAAAAACCTTTACTTTCCATTTTAGAATCAATACTGTATATTGTTTCCAAAGTAGATCAGTAAGGGCTGGGCAGTGGGGATTAAGGGACTTGTCCAGGGTCACACAGCTAGTAAGAACCTGAGGCTGGATTTGAACTCAGAAAGATGAGTCTTCCTGACTCCAGTTCTGGGGCTCCATTTTCTATGGTGCCACCTAGGTACCCCACAAACCACAAACAAATACTGCCCTAAATACTTTGGTATAGATACACCCCTTCTTTTTACCAATCAAATTTATTATTAAACTCCTCAGAATGTATATATAGCAATGCTGTCTCTGAATCTGAGGATATCCACATTTTAGTTACTCTCTTTGCACAATTCCAATTGGTTTTCTAGAATGGTTGAATGAATCCACAACTCCACCAACCATGCACTAGTGTGCAATGGATTTTTATCATGATCGGTTCTTTTCTTGATTCTACCCCCTCTCCCATGAATTTCTGGGCTTCCGCTATTCTTCCTTCTCCCTCTGAGGTACCTACTTTCCTTGGAAGGTATGTCAACAAATTTTCTTTACTTCTTTTTCTATTTCAATACCATTTGATTAGATATTGGCAGATTCTAGGAGAATACATTCATGCAAGTTCTTGTTATGTAGATTTGGGTCTTAGTCATGAGCTGATGATCATTCCTTATTTTGATTTATGGTCCAGAGATCCAAATCTTTTTCTCTAACACAAATTCCTTTAAAAAAAAAAACCCTTACTTTCTGTCTTAGAATAATACTGTGTATTGGTTCTGAGGCAGAAGAGTAATAAGGGCTGGACAATGGGGGTTAAGTGACTTGCCCAGGGTTACACAGCTGGGAAGTATATTAGGTCAGATTTGAATTCAGGACCTCCCATCTCTAGTCTTGGTTCTCAATATACTGAGCCACCCAGTTTCCCCCTCAAACACCAATTCTTTTATTTTTTTATTTTTTAGATTTTTGGAAAATTTATTTAATAAGTTAATTCACAATATTTTCCCATGGTTACAAGATTCATGTTCTTTCCCTCCTCTCCCCTAACCTTAGGAGGGGGCAGGAGATCTCTCTTAGTGGACTACAAGGTCCTCAAGTGAATGCTGGATCTTGTAAATCATGTCCCTTCTGTCTGATATTCTGTGATTCCAACCTGACCTAGCTCAAACAAGCACTGTCACTGAGCCAAGACCCCAGATTCTCCGGTGTCAGTGTCCAGTGGGTTTTGTGTTCTGGCTGAGGACTTTGGTTGCCCCTATGGCAGAGAAGTCATTGGAGCTTTGGAGATGTGGTGGCACTGACAGGGGGAAAACAGGGATTTTGGTCTCTGGAATGGAGGCAACCAAAGTGGCTTTTCCCTCAGAAGTTATCTAGGATGATCTTAAAATCTGAACATTATCTCTGATTATATAAGTTGTATATTTTGCTTTTAAATGTAAAAAATTAATTCTTACCTTCTGTCTTAGGATTAATACCAAGTATTGGTTCCAAGACAGAGGAATGGTAAGGGCTAGGCAGTTGGGGTAAAGTGATTTGCCCAGTCACACTTCTTAGAAGTATCTGAGACCAGGTTTGAACTGGAACCTCTCTATCCACTGAGCTCCTTAGATATCTGTGTCTTGCCTTTTATATAACATGTTCTTTCTAATAATTATAAATAAGGCATATAATCATTCAAAAAAATTAGGATCAAATCAATCCACAATCTCTATTGAGTGGCTACTATGTGCAGGTGTTGTGTGAGGTAGTGGGGATGCCAAGACAAAAATTAAACAGCCCCCACCTTCTAGGAGCTTATATTCTATCAAGGAATCCATCAATCAGGAAGCTTTTATTAGTTGCCTCCTATATTAAGTGCAGCTTGGTGGTGTAGTGAATAGAGTGCTGAGCGTGGAGTCAGGTAGACTCACCTTTCTGAGTTCAAATTTGTCCTCAGACACTTCTTAGCTGCATGACCCTGGGCAAGTCACTTAATCCTGTTTGCTTTGATTTCCATTATCTATAAAATGAGCTGAAGAAAGAAAACCACTTCGATATCTTTGCCAAGGAAACCCCCAAAGGGGCCAAGGAAACCCCCAAAGGGGTCACAAAGAGTCAGATGTGACTGCAAGATGGCAGAACAATAGCAAAATGTACCAGTCACTTGGGCAGCCAAGATACAAAGCAAATTCCCTCTGACCCTCAAGAGGCTTGCATTCTAACAAGCACCAACCAAGTCATCTCTGCCAATCGATGAACATTTATCAGTCACCTACTATGTTCCAAGCGCTGGGATGGGAAACCAAAGCACATGAGCTCTCCTGCCCTCGGGGAACTTCCATTTGAATGAGGGAGACAACAAGTACATTAGCAGGGCTATGAGATATACCCACGTCATGGGCAGGGAAGTTTCTTGTGGCTGGGAATATTAATACTCTTATTATCCAGAAGGTCCAGATTGAATTCTTTCCTAGTGACTGAGGGGCTCCCGAGGGGCTGGGTGTCTGCCTAGGGCCAAGGGTTCCTCCTGGGAGTTGAGCCTTGCCCTGACTCAGAGCTCTGCTATCTAAATTATACCATGGTAGTTGGTGATCCCTGCACTGTATTCAACTTTTCACTGCCCCTTCCAGGCTCTCCCAGGCTGCCCAGGAAGTGAAGAGGCGGGGAATCAATGGGCTATTCCTGTTAATGACATGACGTCCCCATCTGCTTTTCCTGAAGCAGGATGGTTGAGTGTCAGAGATGAATTGCACAAATTTAGGGTTAGGGCTGGGGTCCAGGTCTGCTATCCTGGTAGGCAAGAAGACCCGAGTTCAAATCCATCCTAGGACACTTATTAGGTAGGTGAATCTGGGCAAGTCACTCAACTGCTGCCTTCCTCAGTTTCCTCATTGGTAAAATGGGGATAATAATAGCCCCTTTGTTGCAGGATTGGTGTGAGGATCCAATGAGATAGATACTCTTAGTTAAGCACTTAGCACAGTTCTTGGCACATAGAAGGTGCATAATAAATGCCTGTGCCTTTTCCTGTTCCCTTCCTCCTTCTGTGGGTTATCGGCTGCTTTTCTAACAGGCTCCCGTCCTGGCTGGGCCCTTCATGATCCTCCCTCTCTCCCTTCTTCCCCCTGGAGTGCACCTTGGCTCTCCAGTGACCCAGGGGCTCAGCAGTTTTCCTTCTTGGCCACCACAGGGCAAAGAAAGCCAGATGATTTATTTATGACTGTGTATGTTCGTGTGTGGACTTTTCATGGAGGAGAGTGTGACCTGGGAAATGTCTATGTGCAGAGTAAGAAAAACAAGCAGAGGATTTTCAGACGCAACCCCAAATACCGAGGAGGGGGAGGTGGCTCGAAACTCCAGGAAATTTGCACCCAGCGCCAAGCTGCCCAACCAAGAGGATGCATTCTCTCCAGGCTGTGGTCCACAGAGGGCTGCCCGCCCCTGACCTTGGCTTGGGCCCCCTCCCTGCAGGTGGGCCACGAGGGTGGCACTAGTGGTCAAGGGAGGATGTGGGCAGGTCCAAAGGTTCTAGACCTGGCTGGAGCCTTTGAGTTCACCTAGTTGATCTCCTTATTTCACAGGTGATGAAACTGAGGTCAAGTGACTTGCACAAGAAGTTTTTTTGTTTGGGGGGATGTTGGTAGTTATGGAGGGTAGGGGAAGGGGGACTGACTCCCACGATGGAAATTCCCTTCCCTGATGCAGATCAGCAACTCATTTGTAACTTCTAATCTTAGAGACTTGTCTGGAGCATTGAGGAACTGAGTGATATGTCTAGAGCTCCACAACCAGAGTCAGGCCTTGAACCCAGGTCTTTCTGACCCAGAGGATGTCCTCCGAACCATGCTCCTTGTGTCATCTCTCAGATCAGTCGTGTCTGACTCTGTGTCTCCATTTGGTGTTTTCTTGGCAGAGGAACTAGAGTGGTTTCCCATTTCTTTTTCAGCTTATTTTACAGATGAGGAAATTGAGGCAATCAGGGTGAAGTGACTTGCCCAGTCACAAAGCTATTAAGTGTCTGAGGTAAGATTTGAATCCAAGTCTTCCTGTTTCCAAGTTCAGTGCTTTATACTATATGCCAAGATACCTTTCATCTCCCTCATTTTATACCTGGAGAAACAGTCCTAGAAGCTGTAATTCACCTAAGGTTGCCAAGTTACCTTTAGAATCAATATTTGGTGAAGTGAATTGCTCAGGGTCACACAGCTAATAAGTGTCTGAGGATGAAATTGAATTCAGGTCTTCCTTCTTCCACTCAATTTACAGATGAGGAAACTGAGGCAAATGGGGCTAAGTGACTTGTCCAGGGTCACCTAGCTAGTAAGTATTTGAGGTCAGATTTGAACTCAGGTCTTCTGACTCAAAGCCACTCTATCCACTGACTCTATCCACTGAGCCACCTTGCTTCCCCAGAATCAGTATTTGAACCTGGGACAGTATGGCATGCTCTAGGTTCTCTGGCTCTGAATCTAGTGGTGTTCCCCTCTTGCCCATTCCTGACTCCCTGGCTTGTCCCCTCTCCCTAAGGCGAGCTCTGCCCTCTCCTTGTCAAGCATCCAAGTCCTGGGGGCTTTCCGCGGGGGTTCTGGGTGGGCGTGGGGGGAGCTGAGCTTTCCTGCTCTCGATGCTGGCATCCCTCGGTGTGTCCTGGCGCTTGGGCTGGGCTCCTGCAGTCACTCAGTATTTATAGGCTCTCTGAAAGAGGGGCCTGTTCTGTGCCTGCTCCCAGGGCTGGGCCAGCCCAACCACATCTGGGAGAGCCGCCTGCCCCGTCATTGAAGTCCCCTCTAATTACAAGGGTCTCTTTGAGACGGCGCTCAGCTCTTGTCCCCGTGTCTGCAGACGGGGCTGCCTGGGTGCAGGGCGGACGCTCAGCCCCTTGGCGCCCTGCTGGGGGGGGGCTGGCCTTCCCCACAGCACAGGCTCGGCAAAGCCCTGGGTGGCCCTCATCTGCCCCCCCCCCCGATGAGGAACGTTAGTTCCCCCCCCTCGAAGATGCTTTTCATCCCCCACCTCCACCTCAGCTTACCTCTCTCTCTCCTTTCTCGTAGAGGCAGCCGTCCGTGGGAGGAAGCCGGGGCCAGGCATGACGGATCCTGAAGACCCCCCCAGAGCCAGCCCCGGGGGTGCGGGTGAGCCCCCCGGGGAGGAGAGCGGACCTCCCGGAGAAACGTTCCCCCTCTCCTCCTTGGCCAACCTGTTTGAAGGGGAAGATGGTTCTCCCTCGGCAGGAGGGGAGCCGAGCCGCAGCCCACCTGCCCAGGGGGATGCCCGGCAGAACCTGCGCATGAAGTTCCATGGGGCATTCCGCAAGGGCATGCCCAACCCCATGGACCTGCTGGAGTCCACCATTTACGAGTCCTCCGTCGTTCCCGGGCCCAAGAAGGCCCCCATGGACTCTCTCTTCGACTATGGTACCTATCGCCACCACCCCAGCGACAACAACAAGTGGCGCAGAAAGAAGATCATAGAGTAAGTCTCCTCTTGCCGTCTGACCCAGAGCCCTGGCTGGCCCCTTCTTGGGATCTCTCCCCGCCATCTGGGTTACCTTGTTAGAGTCATTTGACTTCTCTTGATCTTAGCTTCTTCCCTTGTAAAACAAGGGAGCCGAGCTAGGTGGCCCTGTTATTCTCTCCACCTCTAACTCTGGGCAATTTCCTGGGCAGTGTGGGGCAAGAGACTTAAGCGACTTTGCCTCAGTTTCCTCATTTGTAAAGGCTGCTGGACAGGCTGCTTCTGAGGTTCCTTCCAGGTCTTTTCAGAGGAGCCTGTGATTTGGTAAGGGGATCAATGTTCTTCTCTGGGATCCTTCTTTGTCCCCTTTTGAAGGAAGGAAGCCAGAGAAGCCAGGAATCTGGCCCAGAGAGGTCAGATGTCTGCTCTGGGCTTCTTTTTTGCTGGTCCGTTGTCCTTTCTCTGGACACTCCTGGATGGTGACTCTGAAGGCTCCACAGAGGGGGTGGTGCAAGGAGAAGTGTCTGGAGGGGACCATGATTCAGAGCTTTGAAGGGATCTCAGAGGTCATAGAGTCCAAATGTCTTCCTTGGACAGAGGAGAGGGAAGGGCTTCCTTAGGATCACACAACTAGTAAATATATGAGGTGAGATTTGAATTCAGATCTTCCTTTCTCCAAACCCAGAGAATGTAGTCTCAACCTGGGTGACCTTGGGCAAGTCTCCCCTCTGTGGGCCTTCATTTCTCCATTCATCAAACATGAATCTAGAACTAGGCTGACTCAGTTTCTCCGTCTGTCAAATGAGAGAGTTGGATTCCATCCCTCTAAGACCATAGATAGCTTTGAAGTTCTGTGATGCTGTGGGTGTGGGCTCCCAGGAAGAGTTGGCATTTAGAGAAACAATCTGATGTCATGGAAAGAGCACGGACCCAGGGAGGAGATCTGGGTGTGATTTCTAATTCTCTTTGCCTCAGCATGTGTTTTACTTTTTTCATCTCTATAGTGGGCAGCTAGATAGTGCAGTAGATAGAGCTCTGGGCCTGAAGCTAGGAAGAACTGAGTTCAAATTCATTCTTAGTAGCTGTGTGACCCTGAACAAGTCACTTCATTCTGCTTGCCTCAGTTTCATCATCTGGAAAATGAGCTGGAGAAGGGAGTGGCAAAGCACTCCAGCATTTTTGCCAAGAAAACCTCAAATGTGTTGGCCCATTCATCTCTGCTAGAGATCACCCTATAGCTGTCCTGCCTTTGGAAGCTAAGCCCCGAGAAGCCTGCCTGCCATGGGGTCCCCAACTTCCTTTCCTCTCATCCTTCTTAACTCATGACAATGGGAAACTGAAATTGCAGCCCTTGACTCTGTTGCTTACTCCTCCCTGATGCTTTCTCCTCTCTCTAGGTTCTCAGGACATCCCTCTCTCCTGGTTCTCGTCCTACTTCTCCTCAATCTGCTCTGTGAAGGCTGCATCGCCACCCTGCGTCTTCATCCAGATCTGCCTCCTAACTGTGGGCGTCCTCCAGGGTTCTGTCCTGTGCCCTCTTCTATTCTCCCTCTATATGACTTCTCATCAGCTCCCATGGATTTCATGCTCATACTTCTCAAATCTCCTTGTCTAGCCCCAACCTCTCTGCTGCCCTCCAGTTTTGTATTTCCAGCTTCCTATTGGACAACTTGAACTGGGTGTCCTTTAGATATCTTTAAAAAAATTAGAACTCTTACTTTCCATCTTAGAATCAATCCTGTAAATTGATTCCAAAGGAGAAGAATGGTAAGAGCTAGGCAATGGGGGTTAAGTGACTTGCCCAGGGTCACACAGCTAAGAAATGTCTGAGGTCAGATTTGAAACCAGGACTTCCAATCTCTGGGCTTGGCTCTCCATCCACTGAGCGACCTAGGAGCCCTCTTCCCTAGTCATCTTAAACTCAATATATCCAAAGATGAACTTAGTATCTTTCTACCTAAACTCATCCCCACTCCCACCACTGCCTATCTTACTTATTGTAAAGAACAACATTGTCCTCATAGTTCCTCAGGCTCATAATTAGGAGTCATCCTGGACTTCAGTGACTAGAGTGCTGGAGTCAGGACCTCAGCAATAGCTATGTGCTCTTAGCACATAGTAGGCACTTAAAAAGCCTTCCTTCCTTCCTTCCTTCCTTCCTTCCTTCCTTCCTTCCTTCCTTCCTTCCTTCCTTCCTTCCTTCCTTCCTTCCTTCCTTCCTTCCTTCCTTCCTTCCTTCCTTCCTTCCTTCCTCCCTCCCTCCCTTCCTTCCTTCCTTCCTTCCTCCCTCCTTCCCTCCTTCCTTCCTTCCTTCCTTCCTTCCTTCCTTCCTTCCTTCCTTCCTTCCTTCCTTCCTTCCTTCCTTCCTTCCTTCCTTCCTTCCTTCCTTCCTTCCTTCTTTCCTTCCTTCCTTCCTTCCTTCCTTCCTTCCTTCCTTCCTTCCTTCCTTCCTTCCTTCCTTCCTTCCTTCCTTCCTTCCTTCCTTCCTTCCTTCCTTCCTTCCTTCCTTCCTTCCTTCTCTAATTAAAAAAAGACTTACTTTCTGTTTTAGAGTTGACTGAGTATTGGTTCTAAGGCAGAAGAGTGGTAAGGGGTAGTCAGTGGGAGTTAAGTGACTTTCCCAGGGTCACAGAGCTAGGAAGTGTCTGAGGTCACATTTGAATCTAGGACCTCCCAAATCCAGGCCTGACTTTCCATCCTCTGAATCACTTAGCTGCCCCTCCTAACCTTCTTGATTCTAGTCCTTTCCCTCTGTAAATGATTTCCATTTTATTTTATATATAGCTTGCCTGTATGTGGTTGTTTGAATTTTGTCTCCCCCATTGTACTGTGAGCTCCTCAAGATCCAGGACTGTCTTTTATCTATCTGGGTGCCCCTGAGCACTTAGCATGATGCCTGGCACATAGTAGGTGCTTAATAAATAAATGTTTGTTGACTGGCTGAAAAGTGGTCCTTGCTCTCAGGGAGCTCACATTCTAATGGAGGAGACAAGATGTATATAGCTTAACTACATACAAAGTAGATGGAAGGTAGAGTCTTAGAGTTCACAAGCAATGATTAAAAGCTTTCTGTATACCCTACTCTGTGCTAAATCCTAGGGAGGCAAAGAAAATGGAAACAGCCCTTGCCCACAAGGAGGTTATATTCTAATGAGGAAGGCAACATATATAGAGAGAAAGAGGATGGAAGGTGGCCTGAGAGGGAGTAGATAGGCATGAGCAATGGGAGGGCTTGGGAAGAGACAAAGACATTGTTCTCATGACTTCACAAATGAGCCTTGGCTGGGAGAGTCGCCGACCCACTGGAAGTCCCAGCTGGTCACCCGAGGCAGGACGGAGCCCCACCTTTCTGAAGGACTGAACCTAGGAAGGAGCTGACGCCCAGAGCCAGGCAGTCTGGCCCGGGGGGAAGCTAGAAGGGTAGGGCTGAGAGAGGGCCTTCTTTGTGTCCAGAGGACAGTGAAGAGTGACCTTGTTCTCTTGCTGATCCCTGGACCCACCCAGTCTTAATGCCTGGCATGTGGCTTTCGAGGGATGGCCCTCCCAATGCCCAGAACACACTTGGCTTTGTGAGCTCCCCCGGCACCTCTTGGCTGCTCCCTGCCCACCCTCTCCAGGTCCACCTTCAACCTGAATGAGACCTGTGTGCTCTGGGGGCCTGGGAGAGGCCCAAGAGGTCCAGAGGCCTCTGCCAGTCTCTGAAGCTGGCAGCTTCACAAAGACTTACAGACCTTCACAGCCAGAAGGAACTTTAGAACATATGACACAGGCTACTGGGGCTGGGAGTAGCCTCAGAATAAGGAATGTCAGAGCTGGGAGGGGGCTTAGAACAGAAAATGTCAGAGCTGGGAGGGGGCTTAGAACAGAAAATGTCAGAGCTGGGAGGGGGCTTAGAACAGAAAATGTCAGAGCTGGGAGGGGGCTTAGAACAGGGAGTGTCAGGGCTAGGAGGGGGCTTAGAACAGGGAGTGTCAGAGCTGGGAGGGGACTTAGAACAGGGAATGTCAGGGCTGGGAGGGGGCTTAGAACAGAAAGTGTCAGAGCTGGGAGGGGGCTTAGAACAGAAAGTGTCAGAGCTGGGAGGGGGCTTAGAACAGGGAGTGTCAGGGCTGGGAGGGGGCTTAGAACAGGGAGTGTCAGAGCTGGGAGGGGACTTAGAACAGGGGATGTCAGGATTGGGAGGGGGCTTAGAACAGGGAGTGTCAGAGCTGGGAGGGGACTTAGAACAGAAAATGTCAGAGCTGGGAGGGGGCTTAGAACAGAAAATGTCAGAGCTGGGAGGGGGCTTAGAACAGGGAGTGTCAGGGCTAGGAGGGGGCTTAGAACAGGGAGTGTCAGAGCTGGGAGGGGACTTAGAACAGGGAATGTCAGGGCTGGGAGGGGGCTTAGAACAGAAAGTGTCAGAGCTGGGAGGGGGCTTAGAACAGAAAGTGTCAGAGCTGGGAGGGGGCTTAGAACAGGGAGTGTCAGGGCTGGGAGGGGGCTTAGAACAGGGAGTGTCAGAGCTGGGAGGGGACTTAGAACAGGGGATGTCAGGGCTAGGAGGGGGCTTAGAACAGGGAGTGTCAGAGCTGGGAGGGGACTTAGAACAGGGAATGTCAGGGCTGGGAGGGGGCTTAGAACAGAAAGTGTCAGAGCTGGGAGGGGGCTTAGAACAGAAAGTGTCAGAGCTGGGAGGGGGCTTAGAACAGGGAGTGTCAGGGCTGGGAGGGGGCTTAGAACAGGGAGTGTCAGAGCTGGGAGGGGACTTAGAACAGGGGATGTCAGGGTTGGGAGGGGGCTTAGAACAGAAAGTGTCAGAGCTGGGAGGGGGCTTAGAACAGAAAGTGTCAGAGCTGGGAGGGGGCTTAGAACAGGGAGTGTCAGGGCTGGGAGGGGGCTTAGAACAGGGAATGTCAGAGCTGGGAGGGAGCTTAGAACAGAAATTGTCAGGGCTGGGAGGGGGCTTAGAACAGGGAGTGTCAGGGCTAGGAGGGGGCTTAGAACAGGGAGTGTCAGAGCTGGGAGGGGACTTAGAACAGGGGATGTCAGGGTTGGGAGGGGGCTTAGAACAGGGAGTGTCAGAGCTGGGAGGGGGCTTAGAACAGGGAGTGTCAGGGCAGGGAGGGGGCTTAGAACAGGGAGTGTCAGAGCTGGGAGGGGACTTAGAACAGGGGATGTCGGGGTTGGGAGGGGGCTTAGAACAGAAAGTGTCAGAGCTGGGAGGGGGCTTAGAACAGAAAGTGTCAGAGCTGGGAGGGGGCTTAGAACAGAAAGTGTCAGAGCTGGGAGGGAGCTTAGAACAGAAAGTGTCAGAGCTGGGAGGGGGCTTAGAACAGAAAGTGTCAGAACTGGGAGGGGGCTTAGAACAGGGAGTGTCAGAGCTGGGAGGGGGCTTAGAACAGGGAGTGTCAGAGCTGGGAGAGGGCTTAGAACAGAGAGTGTCAGGGCTGGGAGGGGGCTTAGAACAGGGAGTGTCAGAGCTGGGAGGGGGCTTAGAACAGGGAGTGTCAGGGCTGGGAGGGAGCTTAGAACAGGGAGTGTCAGAGCTGGGAGGGGGCTTAGAACAGGGAGTGTCAGAGCTGGGAGGGGGCTTAGAACAGAAAATGTCAGGGCTGGGAGGGGGCTTAGAACAGAAAGTGTCAGAGCTGGGAGGGAGCTTAGAACAGAAAGTGTCAGAGCTGGGAGGGGGCTTAGAACAGGGAGTGTCAGAGCTGGGAGGGGGCTTAGAACAGGGAGTGTCAGAGCTGGGAGGGGGCTTATAACAGGGAGTGTCAGAGCTGGGAGGGGGCTTAGAACAGGGAGTGTCAGGGCTGGGAGGGGGCTTAGAACAGGGAGTGTCAGGGCTGGGAGGGGGCTTAGAACAGAAAGTGTCAGAGCTGGGAGGGGACTTAGAACAGGGAGTATCAGAGCTGGGAGGGGGCTTAGAACAGGGAGTGTCAGGGCTGGGAGAGGGCTTAGAACAGGGAGTGTCAGGGCTGGGAGGGGGCTTAGAACAGGGAGTGTCAGGGCTAGGAGGGGGCTTAGAACAGGGAGTGTCTGGGCTAGGAGGGGGCTTAGAACAGGGAGTGTCAGAACTGGGAGGGGGCTTAGAACAGAAAGTGTCAGAGCTGGGAAGGGGCTTAGAACAGGGAGTGTCAGAGCTGGGAGGGGGCTTAGAACAGGGAGTGTCAGAGCTGGGAGGGAGCTTAGAACAGAAAGTGTCAGAGCTGGGAGGGGGCTTAGAACAGGGAGTGTCAGAGCTGGGAGGGGGCTTAGAACAGAAAATGTCAGGGCTGGGAGGGGGCTTAGAACAGAAAGTGTCAGAGCTGGGAGGGGGCTTAGAACAGGGAGTGTCAGGGCTGGGAGGGGGCTTAGAACAGGGAGTGTCAGAGCTGGGAGGGAGCTTAGAACAGAAAGTGTCAGAGCTGGGAGGGGGCTTAGAACAGGGAGTGTCAGGGCTGGGAGGGGGCTTAGAACAGAAAGTGTCAGAGCTGGGAGGGGGCTTAGAACAGGGAGTGTCAGAGCTGGGAGGGGGCTTAGAACAGGGAGTGTCAGGGCTGGGAGGGGGCTTAGAACAGGGAGTGTCAGAGCTGGGAGGGAGCTTAGAACAGAAAGTGTCAGAGCTGGGAGGGGACTTAGAACAGGGGATGTCAGGGTTGGGAGGGGGCTTAGAACAGGGAGTGTCAGAGCTGGGAGGGGGCTTAGAACAGGGAGTGTCAGGGCTGGGAGGGGGCTTAGAACAGGGAGTGTCAGAGCTGGGAGGGGACTTAGAACAGGGGATATCAGGGTTGGGAGGGGGCTTAGAACAGAAAGTGTCAGAGCTGGGAGGGGGCTTAGAACAGAAAGTGTCAGAGCTGGGAGGGGGCTTAGAACAGAAAGTGTCAGAGCTGGGAGGGAGCTTAGAACAGAAAGTGTCAGAGCTGGGAGGGGGCTTAGAACAGAAAGTGTCAGAACTGGGAGGGGGCTTAGAACAGGGAGTGTCAGGGCTGGGAGGGGGCTTAGAACAGAAAGTGTCAGAGCTGGGAGGGGACTTAGAACAGGGAGTATCAGAGCTGGGAGGGGGCTTAGAACAGGGAGTGTCAGGGCTGGGAGAGGGCTTAGAACAGGGAGTGTCAGGGCTGGGAGGGGGCTTAGAACAGGGAGTGTCAGGGCTAGGAGGGGGCTTAGAACAGGGAGTGTCAGAACTGGGAGGGGGCTTAGAACAGAAAGTGTCAGAGCTGGGAGGGGGCTTAGAACAGGGAGTGTCAGAGCTGGGAGGGGGCTTAGAACAGGGAGTGTCAGGGCTGGGAGGGGGCTTAGAACAGGGAGTGTCAGAGCTGGGAGGGAGCTTAGAACAGAAAGTGTCAGAGCTGGGAGGGGGCTTAGAACAGGGAGTGTCAGGGCTGGGAGGGGGCTTAGAACAGAAAGTGTCAGAGCTGGGAGGGGGCTTAGAACAGGGAGTGTCAGGGCTGGGAGGGGGCTTAGAACAGGGAGTGTCAGAGCTGGGAGGGAGCTTAGAACAGAAAGTGTCAGAAGCTGGGAGGGGGCTTAGAACAGGGAGTGTCAGAGCTGGGAGGGGGCTTAGAACAGAAAATGTCAGGGCTGGGAGGGGGCTTAGAACAGAAAGTGTCAGAGCTGGGAGGGGGCTTAGAACAGGGAGTGTCAGGGCTGGGAGGGGGCTTAGAACAGGGAGTGTCAGAGCTGGGAGGGAGCTTAGAACAGAAAGTGTCAGAGCTGGGAGGGGGCTTAGAACAGGGAGTGTCAGAGCTGGGAGGGGGCTTAGAACAGAAAATGTCAGGGCTGGGAGGGGGCTTAGAACAGGGAGTGTCAGGGCTAGGAGGGGGCTTAGAACAGGGAGTGTCAGAGCTGGGAGGGGACTTAGAACAGGGGATGTCAGGGTTGGGAGGGGGCTTAGAACAGGGAGTGTCAGAGCTGGGAGGGGGCTTAGAACAGGGAGTGTCAGGGCAGGGAGGGGGCTTAGAACAGGGAGTGTCAGAGCTGGGAGGGGACTTAGAACAGGGGATGTCGGGGTTGGGAGGGGGCTTAGAACAGAAAGTGTCAGAGCTGGGAGGGGGCTTAGAACAGAAAGTGTCAGAGCTGGGAGGGGGCTTAGAACAGAAAGTGTCAGAGCTGGGAGGGAGCTTAGAACAGAAAGTGTCAGAGCTGGGAGGGGGCTTAGAACAGAAAGTGTCAGAACTGGGAGGGGGCTTAGAACAGGGAGTGTCAGAGCTGGGAGGGGGCTTAGAACAGGGAGTGTCAGAGCTGGGAGAGGGCTTAGAACAGAGAGTGTCAGGGCTGGGAGGGGGCTTAGAACAGGGAGTGTCAGAGCTGGGAGGGGGCTTAGAACAGGGAGTGTCAGGGCTGGGAGGGAGCTTAGAACAGGGAGTGTCAGAGCTGGGAGGGGGCTTAGAACAGGGAGTGTCAGAGCTGGGAGGGGGCTTAGAACAGAAAATGTCAGGGCTGGGAGGGGGCTTAGAACAGAAAGTGTCAGAGCTGGGAGGGAGCTTAGAACAGAAAGTGTCAGAGCTGGGAGGGGGCTTAGAACAGGGAGTGTCAGAGCTGGGAGGGGGCTTAGAACAGGGAGTGTCAGAGCTGGGAGGGGGCTTATAACAGGGAGTGTCAGAGCTGGGAGGGGGCTTAGAACAGGGAGTGTCAGGGCTGGGAGGGGGCTTAGAACAGGGAGTGTCAGGGCTGGGAGGGGGCTTAGAACAGAAAGTGTCAGAGCTGGGAGGGGACTTAGAACAGGGAGTATCAGAGCTGGGAGGGGGCTTAGAACAGGGAGTGTCAGGGCTGGGAGAGGGCTTAGAACAGGGAGTGTCAGGGCTGGGAGGGGGCTTAGAACAGGGAGTGTCAGGGCTAGGAGGGGGCTTAGAACAGGGAGTGTCTGGGCTAGGAGGGGGCTTAGAACAGGGAGTGTCAGAACTGGGAGGGGGCTTAGAACAGAAAGTGTCAGAGCTGGGAAGGGGCTTAGAACAGGGAGTGTCAGAGCTGGGAGGGGGCTTAGAACAGGGAGTGTCAGAGCTGGGAGGGAGCTTAGAACAGAAAGTGTCAGAGCTGGGAGGGGACTTAGAACAGGGGATGTCAGGGTTGGGAGGGGGCTTAGAACAGGGAGTGTCAGAGCTGGGAGGGGGCTTAGAACAGGGAGTGTCAGGGCTGGGAGGGGGCTTAGAACAGGGAGTGTCAGAGCTGGGAGGGGACTTAGAACAGGGGATATCAGGGTTGGGAGGGGGCTTAGAACAGAAAGTGTCAGAGCTGGGAGGGGGCTTAGAACAGAAAGTGTCAGAGCTGGGAGGGGGCTTAGAACAGAAAGTGTCAGAGCTGGGAGGGAGCTTAGAACAGAAAGTGTCAGAGCTGGGAGGGGGCTTAGAACAGAAAGTGTCAGAACTGGGAGGGGGCTTAGAACAGGGAGTGTCAGGGCTGGGAGGGGGCTTAGAACAGAAAGTGTCAGAGCTGGGAGGGGACTTAGAACAGGGAGTATCAGAGCTGGGAGGGGGCTTAGAACAGGGAGTGTCAGGGCTGGGAGAGGGCTTAGAACAGGGAGTGTCAGGGCTGGGAGGGGGCTTAGAACAGGGAGTGTCAGGGCTAGGAGGGGGCTTAGAACAGGGAGTGTCAGAACTGGGAGGGGGCTTAGAACAGAAAGTGTCAGAGCTGGGAGGGGGCTTAGAACAGGGAGTGTCAGAGCTGGGAGGGGGCTTAGAACAGGGAGTGTCAGGGCTGGGAGGGGGCTTAGAACAGGGAGTGTCAGAGCTGGGAGGGAGCTTAGAACAGAAAGTGTCAGAGCTGGGAGGGGGCTTAGAACAGGGAGTGTCAGGGCTGGGAGGGGGCTTAGAACAGAAAGTGTCAGAGCTGGGAGGGGGCTTAGAACAGGGAGTGTCAGGGCTGGGAGGGGGCTTAGAACAGGGAGTGTCAGAGCTGGGAGGGAGCTTAGAACAGAAAGTGTCAGAAGCTGGGAGGGGGCTTAGAACAGGGAGTGTCAGAGCTGGGAGGGGGCTTAGAACAGAAAATGTCAGGGCTGGGAGGGGGCTTAGAACAGAAAGTGTCAGAGCTGGGAGGGGGCTTAGAACAGGGAGTGTCAGGGCTGGGAGGGGGCTTAGAACAGGGAGTGTCAGAGCTGGGAGGGAGCTTAGAACAGAAAGTGTCAGAGCTGGGAGGGGGCTTAGAACAGGGAGTGTCAGAGCTGGGAGGGGGCTTAGAACAGAAAATGTCAGGGCTGGGAGGGGGCTTAGAACAGGGAGTGTCAGGGCTAGGAGGGGGCTTAGAACAGGGAGTGTCAGAGCTGGGAGGGGACTTAGAACAGGGGATGTCAGGGTTGGGAGGGGGCTTAGAACAGGGAGTGTCAGAGCTGGGAGGGGGCTTAGAACAGGGAGTGTCAGGGCAGGGAGGGGGCTTAGAACAGGGAGTGTCAGAGCTGGGAGGGGACTTAGAACAGGGGATGTCGGGGTTGGGAGGGGGCTTAGAACAGAAAGTGTCAGAGCTGGGAGGGGGCTTAGAACAGAAAGTGTCAGAGCTGGGAGGGGGCTTAGAACAGAAAGTGTCAGAGCTGGGAGGGAGCTTAGAACAGAAAGTGTCAGAGCTGGGAGGGGGCTTAGAACAGAAAGTGTCAGAACTGGGAGGGGGCTTAGAACAGGGAGTGTCAGAGCTGGGAGGGGGCTTAGAACAGGGAGTGTCAGAGCTGGGAGAGGGCTTAGAACAGAGAGTGTCAGGGCTGGGAGGGGGCTTAGAACAGGGAGTGTCAGAGCTGGGAGGGGGCTTAGAACAGGGAGTGTCAGGGCTGGGAGGGAGCTTAGAACAGGGAGTGTCAGAGCTGGGAGGGGGCTTAGAACAGGGAGTGTCAGAGCTGGGAGGGGGCTTAGAACAGAAAATGTCAGGGCTGGGAGGGGGCTTAGAACAGAAAGTGTCAGAGCTGGGAGGGAGCTTAGAACAGAAAGTGTCAGAGCTGGGAGGGGGCTTAGAACAGGGAGTGTCAGAGCTGGGAGGGGGCTTAGAACAGGGAGTGTCAGAGCTGGGAGGGGGCTTATAACAGGGAGTGTCAGAGCTGGGAGGGGGCTTAGAACAGGGAGTGTCAGGGCTGGGAGGGGGCTTAGAACAGGGAGTGTCAGGGCTGGGAGGGGGCTTAGAACAGAAAGTGTCAGAGCTGGGAGGGGACTTAGAACAGGGAGTATCAGAGCTGGGAGGGGGCTTAGAACAGGGAGTGTCAGGGCTGGGAGAGGGCTTAGAACAGGGAGTGTCAGGGCTGGGAGGGGGCTTAGAACAGGGAGTGTCAGGGCTAGGAGGGGGCTTAGAACAGGGAGTGTCTGGGCTAGGAGGGGGCTTAGAACAGGGAGTGTCAGAACTGGGAGGGGGCTTAGAACAGAAAGTGTCAGAGCTGGGAAGGGGCTTAGAACAGGGAGTGTCAGAGCTGGGAGGGGGCTTAGAACAGGGAGTGTCAGAGCTGGGAGGGAGCTTAGAACAGAAAGTGTCAGAGCTGGGAGGGGGCTTAGAACAGGGAGTGTCAGAGCTGGGAGGGGGCTTAGAACAGAAAATGTCAGGGCTGGGAGGGGGCTTAGAACAGAAAGTGTCAGAGCTGGGAGGGGGCTTAGAACAGGGAGTGTCAGGGCTGGGAGGGGGCTTAGAACAGGGAGTGTCAGAGCTGGGAGGGAGCTTAGAACAGAAAGTGTCAGAGCTGGGAGGGGGCTTAGAACAGGGAGTGTCAGGGCTGGGAGGGGGCTTAGAACAGAAAGTGTCAGAGCTGGGAGGGGGCTTAGAACAGGGAGTGTCAGAGCTGGGAGGGGGCTTAGAACAGGGAGTGTCAGGGCTGGGAGGGGGCTTAGAACAGGGAGTGTCAGAGCTGGGAGGGAGCTTAGAACAGAAAGTGTCAGAGCTGGGAGGGGACTTAGAACAGGGGATGTCAGGGTTGGGAGGGGGCTTAGAACAGGGAGTGTCAGAGCTGGGAGGGGGCTTAGAACAGGGAGTGTCAGGGCTGGGAGGGGGCTTAGAACAGGGAGTGTCAGAGCTGGGAGGGGACTTAGAACAGGGGATATCAGGGTTGGGAGGGGGCTTAGAACAGAAAGTGTCAGAGCTGGGAGGGGGCTTAGAACAGAAAGTGTCAGAGCTGGGAGGGGGCTTAGAACAGAAAGTGTCAGAGCTGGGAGGGAGCTTAGAACAGAAAGTGTCAGAGCTGGGAGGGGGCTTAGAACAGAAAGTGTCAGAACTGGGAGGGGGCTTAGAACAGGGAGTGTCAGGGCTGGGAGGGGGCTTAGAACAGAAAGTGTCAGAGCTGGGAGGGGACTTAGAACAGGGAGTATCAGAGCTGGGAGGGGGCTTAGAACAGGGAGTGTCAGGGCTGGGAGAGGGCTTAGAACAGGGAGTGTCAGGGCTGGGAGGGGGCTTAGAACAGGGAGTGTCAGGGCTAGGAGGGGGCTTAGAACAGGGAGTGTCAGAACTGGGAGGGGGCTTAGAACAGAAAGTGTCAGAGCTGGGAGGGGGCTTAGAACAGGGAGTGTCAGAGCTGGGAGGGGGCTTAGAACAGGGAGTGTCAGGGCTGGGAGGGGGCTTAGAACAGGGAGTGTCAGAGCTGGGAGGGAGCTTAGAACAGAAAGTGTCAGAGCTGGGAGGGGGCTTAGAACAGGGAGTGTCAGGGCTGGGAGGGGGCTTAGAACAGAAAGTGTCAGAGCTGGGAGGGGGCTTAGAACAGGGAGTGTCAGGGCTGGGAGGGGGCTTAGAACAGGGAGTGTCAGAGCTGGGAGGGAGCTTAGAACAGAAAGTGTCAGAAGCTGGGAGGGGGCTTAGAACAGGGAGTGTCAGAGCTGGGAGGGGGCTTAGAACAGAAAATGTCAGGGCTGGGAGGGGGCTTAGAACAGAAAGTGTCAGAGCTGGGAGGGGGCTTAGAACAGGGAGTGTCAGGGCTGGGAGGGGGCTTAGAACAGGGAGTGTCAGAGCTGGGAGGGAGCTTAGAACAGAAAGTGTCAGAGCTGGGAGGGGGCTTAGAACAGGGAGTGTCAGAGCTGGGAGGGGGCTTAGAACAGAAAATGTCAGGGCTGGGAGGGGGCTTAGAACAGAAAGTGTCAGAGCTGGGAGGGGGCTTAGAACAGGGAGTGTCAGGGCTGGGAGGGGGCTTAGGATAGGGAGTGTCAGAGCTGGGAGGGAGCTTAGAACAGAAAGTGTCAGAGCTGGGAGGGGGCTTAGAACAGGGAGTGTCAGGGCTGGGAGGGGGCTTAGAACAGAAAGTGTCAGAGCTGGGAGGGGGCTTAGAACAGGGAGTGTCAGAGCTGGGAGGGGGCTTAGAACAGGGAGTGTGAGGGCTGGGAGGGGGCTTAGAACAGGGAGTGTCAGAGCTGGGAGGGAGCTTAGAACAGAAAGTGTCAGAGCTGGGAGGGGGCTTAGAACAGAAAGTGTCAGAGCTGGGAGGGGGCTTAGAACAGAAAATGTCAGGGCTGGGAGGGGGCTTAGAACAGGGAGTGTCAGAGCTGAGAGGGGGCTTAGAACAGGGAGTGTCAGGGCTGGGAGGGAGCTTAGAACAGGGAGTGTCAGAGCTGGGAGGGAGCTTAGAACAGGGAGTGTCAGAGCTGGGAGGGGGCTTAGAACAGGGAGTGTCAGAGCTGGGAGGGGACTTAGAACAGGGGATGTCAGGGTTGGGAGGGGGCTTAGAACAGAAAGTGTCAGAGCTGGGAGGGAGCTTAGAACAGGGAGTGTCAGAGCTGGGAGGGGGCTTAGAACAGGGAGTGTCAGAGCTGGGAGGGGGCTTAGAACAGGGAGTGTCAGAGCTGGGAGGGGGCTTAGAACAGAAAGTGTCAGAGCTGGGATGGAGCTTAGAACAGAAAGTGTCAGAGCTGGGAGGGGGCTTAGAACAGAAAGTGTCAGAGCTGGGAGGGGGCTTAGAACAGGGAGTGTCAGAGCTGGGAGGGGGCTTAGAACAGGGAGTGTCGGGGCTGGGAGGGGACTTAGAACAGGGGATGTCAGGGTTGGGAGGGGACTTAGAACAGGGGATGTCAGAGGCTTAGTACAGGGAACCTCAGGGGTAGGAGAAACCCTCAAATCAGGTGAGTTTTACCCAGAAGAGCTCTGCAGTTGGATCAGAGAGCTTTTCTTAGTCCAATCTTTTTATTTTTGAAATTAAAACCAAAACTACCCAAACTAAGAAGGCTTAGAGAGGAGGGCTTGTCCCAGTTCCCACCGGGAGGTGGTGACAAAGCTGGGACTAGAACCCAGGGCCCCTGACTCCTCTATCCCGGGTCTTTCAGTCCCACCAGGCTCATTTTTGGAAACTGTTGTTGACACAGACACCATTACTGCAATCTGGGGTGTCTCATTTGCATATGATTTACATATTATTTACATACTGGCAGGCATGGTACTTTGCACATGGCATGCATGGCAGTGTAGATGGCACCTGTGATTTGCAACCTTTCAAGTTCATCTTGAACCCTTCCCCCCATCCCAGCTCTTCCTCCTTTGCAGGCTGGGGGTTGGCTGGGTTCAGGAAAATAACAGGCTCCCTGTCCACCCCCACCCTGCCATGGGTGTGCTTCAGTGCTCTCCAGGAATGCCCCCTGGGGGGAGGGGCACCTGTTGCAGGCTGGCAGACCCATGGAGCGTCGCAGTGGGATTGGAGGTCACCATGTTCCTGGGTGTCATCAGATTCTGAACTGAGAGAAACCTTTGAGAGGGTCTAGTTTGTCATTTGGCAGATGAGGAAACTGAGTCCAGTGAGCGAAGCCCATTTGGCCAGGGTCATGCAGGAGCCACTCTGGGACAAGAGACCAGGAGTCCTGGCTCTTTGCCCTTAGGCTAGATGCTTTTCTCCCTGGCACTACCTCGATGGCTTCTGGGAATGAACACGCAGGTGGTTGGGGTGTTCCTGCCCATCTGACCCAAGGCTTCAACTGGACCCAGTTGGGAGAGGGTTTTCCCTCCTTCCTTCATTCCTCCCTCTCTCCCTCCTTCCTTCCTTCCTTCCTTCCTTCCTTCCTTCCTTCCTTCCTTCCTTCCTTCCTTCCTTCCTTCCTTCCTTCCTTCCTTCCTTCCTTCCTTCCTTCCTTCCTTCCTTCCTTCCTTCCTTCCTTCCTTCTCTCCCTCCTTGCTTCCTTCCTTCCCTCCCTCCCTTCCTTCTTTCCTTTTTTCTCTTCCTCATTGATCTTAGTCTAAGTCTTTCTGGCTGTTCTCTCTTCTCACTGCACACAATCACAGCATTAGAGCAGGAAGAAACCTCAGAGGCCTTTTAGTCCAACTACCTCATTTTATAGATAAGGAAACTGAGACTTAGGTGAATTTAGTTATTCATAGTGACAACATCAGTAAATGGTAGAACTGGCATTAGAAGCCGAAGCTCTTCACTCCAAGATATTATTGCTCTGATTGATTTAGGTCTCTCTCTCTCTCTCCCTCTCCCTCTCCATCTCTTTGTTTCTCTGTCTCTCTCCCCCCCTTCCTTCTCCTCTCCTCTCCTCTCCTCTCCTCTCCTCTCCTCTCCTCTCCTCTCCTCTCCTCTCCTCTCCTCTCCTCTCCTCTCCTCTCCTCTCCTCTCCTCTCCTCTCCTCTCCTCTCCTCTCCTCTCCTCTCCTCTCCTCTCCTCTCCTCTCCTCTCCTCTCCTCTCCTCTCCTCTCCTCTCCTCTCCTCTCCTCTCCTCTCCTCTCCTCTCCTCTCCTCTCCTCTCCTCTCCTCTCCTCTCCTCTCCTCTCCTCTCCTCTCCTCTCCTCTCCTCTCCTCTCCTCTCCTCTCCTCTCCTCTCCTCTCCTCTCCTCTCCTCTCCCCTCTTCCCCTCTCCCCTCCTCCCCTCTCCCCTCCTCTCCTCTTCTCTCTGTGTTTGTATGTCTCTTTAGCAGTCTTTCTCCCTCTCTCAGCTTTCATCTTTGTCTCCCGGTCTGCTCCACCCTGTCTCTATTTTCTCCTCATTTGGTTTTCTCTCTGTTTTCCCCTCCTCTCCATCATGTGTCTCTGATCCCTTCCCTTCTGGCTGTTCCCTCAGTCTGCCCCTGGGTAGACCCCCTGACATGCAGGCCAAAGTTGGTGGAGGCTTTATGAGTGGGAGCAGTGGCCTTTCCCCTCCATCTCCTCTGAAGGGGCTTAGAAAACCTCAATTTCTTTTTCTAGGAAGGAGTTACAATGCCCCAAAGCCCCAGCCCCTCATCCACCCCCCATCCTCAAAGTGTTCAACCGACCCATCCTTTTCGACATTGTTTCCCGGGGTTCCACCGCTGACCTGGATGGGCTCCTCTCCTTCCTGCTCACTCAGAAGAAGCGCCTAACAGATGAGGAGTTTCGGGGTGAGCTGTGGGAAGGGGTTCCATGATGAGAACCGGGATGATGTCCCCAGAGCTGGAGGCTGCTGCCTCTCTCCCTTCTCTGTCACTAGAAGGGTTCTTTCTGCTTTTCTAGGTTGGACCTTCGTTTCTCTCTTCTTCTTGACATCTTTGACACTTGGGTTCCCCTTACCCAGGCCTCCTTGCTCTAGTAACTCTGGGTTTTCCAAAGCACTGAATTCCCCCTTAGTAAGGTTAGTAGGGTGGGCGTCCTCAGCCTCACTGGTTAGGCGGGGCTCAAAAAGGAGGACTGTTCTACTGAAGGTCTTCCAGCCAGTGAGGGCCAGAACTGGACCTCGATTCTAGGTCTCCCTTCTCCCATCCTCCATTGGGGAGAATTCTCTTCTACTCTGCTGCCTCACCCCCAGCAGCTCTGGGGCAGCAAAGCAGGATCCTCTGGGCACCTGTTCATCTGCCTGGCCTTGGTCTCCTCTACCTTTCCAGAACCTTCCACAGGGAAGACCTGTCTGCCCAAGGCCCTGTTGAACCTGAGTGGTGGACGCAATGACACCATCCCTGTGCTCTTGGACATTGCTGAACGCACAGGCAACATGAGGGAGTTCATCAACTCCCCGTTCCGGGATGTCTACTACCGAGGTAAGGGGGGGAGGGAGGGAGGGAAGGAGGGAGGGCTTGGGGGCATCGTACCAGTTCTTTTGACCATTTATCTCCCCAGGCTTTCTGAGCCACCTGGAGACTAAGTTCTACTCCTTTCCTGGCTCTCCAAGGAGAGGAGGGAGAGAGGCTGAAAGGGCAGAGAAAGTGAATCCATCCAATTCAAAGAAGAAGTGAGGAGGACTGGAATGATTGTGTGAATGCATGAATGCATGAATGAATGGACGAGCAAGTCCTGACCTTAATTAGAAAATTAAATTGGCACCAAGCATAGTGCCAAGTGATGGAGTCTCAAAGAGAAAAGCAAAGACAGTTCTGCAAGGAGGTTGTGTTCTGGTAGAAGGAAACACCTAGATAAGGGCATGGGGCCAGAAACTTAGGGAGATTGTGATTTGTGGTCCAGAGGCCTATGGTTGAGTTCTGACTGCTGCTTACTCACCAGAGGACCATGGCAAATGACTTAACCTCTTTGGGACTCAGTTTCCACATCTGGTGAATAGACTAGCTGACCTCTGAGGTCTCTGCTAGATCCCAATCTATGATCCCACAATGTGGGTGGATGGAAGTTGGACTGTCTCTTGGGTTTGCTGCCTTGGGGACCCTGAGCTGAAGAGGAGCAGGCCAGGCCCCCCTCCCCACCCTGCTCTTGGGTTTCCCTGACATCACACACTGGGAACACCAGGAACAATGTTTTCAATGGAAAAGTGCAGGCTCTGGTAGAGGAGGGGAATTGGGCTCCTCCCAGGACCCAGGACAGCTCCTGATGTATACTAAATGCTTATGGAGACCATGAATAGCAGATGGATGAATATGCAGGGAAGCAGGTTTCTGTTCACTTTATTTTATTAAAAATTGTTAGGGGCAGCTGGGTGGTTCAGTGGGTAGAGAACCAGGCCTAGCAATGGGAGGACCTGAGGTCAAATCTGGCCTCACACACTTCCCAGTTGTGTGACCCTGGGCAAGTCACTTACCCCCAATCACCTAGTCCTTACTACTCTTCTGGCTTGGAAACATATTCAGTATCGCTTCTAAGACAGAAGGGAAGGGCTATTAAAAACCTGCTAGCTTTCTATCTTTTCTGTTCATACTGATCTTATTTCTGAACATAGTCCTCTCCCTTGTCCAAGGAATAGAGATTTTAAAAGGAAGGCAGCAGATTAGCCAACATGAAGTCAGGAGGACCTGGGCTCAAATATGACCTCAGAGGCTGTGGGACCCTGGGCAAGTCACTTCTCCCCAGTGGCCCAGCCCTCATAGCTCTTCTGTCTTAGATTTATATTGGGGAAGGTAAGAGTTTTTAAAAATGCACCAACACATTCACTGAGTCTAGCAGTATATATAGTGAGGGAATTTGCATATCTTTGCCCATCTCTATAGATATAGGACAGTATTTACTTAACAGCATATGTAATGAGGGAATATATATACCCACATATATAATGATGTATTATATTATATTATTGTTATAATAATCACATTATATATTATATATAACAACCATATAAATATATAATACATATAATAGTATACACATACATATATAATAGTACATATTATAACTATATATAATGATGTATTCTATTCTATTATTTATTATTATAACATATATATCATATATAATCATAGAAATATATAATATATACATATAATAGCTATATAATGATGTATTATATTATACTATTATTTATTATAATAATATGTTATATTGCATATTATATATAATAACCATATAAATATGTAACACATAATAATATACACATACATATATAATAGTATATATAATAACTACATATAATGATGCATTATATTATATGATTTATTATTGTAACATATCACATTATATAATATATAACCAGAAATATAATATATACATATAATAGTATATATAATAACTCTATATAATGATGTGCTATATTATATTATTCTTTATTATTATAACATATTATACATTATAATAGCCATATAAAATATAATGTATATAATAATAGATATATACATATATAACAGTATATATAAAAAGGCAACTTGTATATCTTTACTTCTCTATACACATATATAATAGGTATTTACATAACAGTATACACAATGAGGGGATTTTTATATATACACACATATAACAGTGTATAATATATACATATGTATAAAATATGTATAATATGTATAATAATATGTATAATAATATAATAGGTATACATAATGAGAGAATTTATGCATATATACATAGGTACAATCATAACAGTATATTTGAGGGAGTATATATATATATATATACACAATGCACATATGTAATAGTATATTTAATATGTATGTATAAGAGGGTAGCTGGGTAGCTCAGTGCACTGAGAGCCAGGCCTAAAGATAGGAGGTCCTGGGTTCAAATATGACCTCAGACTCTTCCCAGCTGTGTGACCCTGGGCAAGTCACTTGACCCCCATTGCCTAGCCCTTACTGCTCTTCTGCCTTGAAGCCAATGCACAATACTGATTCCAAGACAGAAGGTGAGTGTTTAAAAAAAAAGTATGTATAAGAGTATATATAATGAGGGAATATATACACATGTAACAGTATATATATATATATATATATATAATAGGTATATATAACAAGGGAATTTTTATATATACATAGACATAATTATATCTGCATATCTGAGGAAATTATACAACAGTGTATATAATGAGAAAATATATACATACATCTATAACAATATCTATAATGGGTATATATAACAGAATAATGATGGACTACACACACATATAGAACTCTATATAATAGGTATACATGAGGATATTGCTATATAATAGTCACAATTATGACAGTATATCTGAGGGAACATAAAAATATAGGCACATATAACAGTATATATAATGAAGGAATATATATAAATAACAGTATATCTATAATAAGTATTTATGAGTATATATAGTGAGGAAATTTTTGTATATACTAGTATATATACACATATATAATGGTATATATATGAAAAAAGTAGATATAACAGTAGATATAATGAGAGAATAATTTCTAAAATTTTAGAATTGTCCAAGGATACTTCAGGAGATTCTTGTGAGTAGTGAGCTTCCTGTCAGTGGAGGAGCTCAGCCCAAGGCTGGATGGCCATGTGCTATGTACAGGGTTGCCATAGCAGGGTCCTTACCTCAGGTGGGAGGTTGGACTGGACATCCAGGGTCCCCTCCTTTGGACTCTCCGGGACTCTGTTTCCCCATTGTGGCGTGGGAAGAAGGGAAGACAAGGGGATGCTGAGGGTCTTGGGTTCTTGGTGACATCCCTGCCTGTTGGTCTTAGGTCAGACTGCTCTGCATATCGCCATTGAACGTCGCTGTAAGCACTATGTGGAGCTCCTGGTGGCCCAAGGTGCTGATGTTCACGCCCAGGCCCGTGGACGCTTTTTCCAGCCCAAAGATGAGGGTGGCTACTTCTACTTTGGTAAAAGAGGGGTCTGGTTAAGGAAGGGCTGGGAGAGGGGCAAGATTGGAGGGATGCTCAGCCGCTGAGATATGTGCCACCCAGTCCAAATACAACTTCCCCATCAGGTGAGCTGCCCTTGTCCCTGGCTGCCTGTACCAACCAGCCCCACATCGTGAACTACCTCACAGAGAACCCCCACAAGAAAGCGGACATGCGGCGCCAGGACTCTCGGGGCAACACGGTGCTGCATGCTCTGGTTGCAATTGCCGATAACACGCGGGAGAACACTAAATTTGTCACCAAGATGTACGATCTCCTGCTCATTAAGTGTGCCAAACTCTTCTCTGAGAGCAACCTGGAGGCTGTGGTCAATAACGATGGCTTTTCACCCCTGATGATGGCTGCTAAGACGGGCAAGATTGGGGTGAGTGGTCATGAAGTGGGCACAGATTGTTTAAAGTTTGCAAAATGATTTAGGTACATAGCACTGGGCTCCCACCTAACACAAATATTCAGGGCATTGTTTGGATCAGCACTCACTTAAGACCCTAGTCCAGAAGCCCCCACCAATGTGTTGGATTTTGCCTGCCAACCAGAGAACATGGGAGGTCACAGCAAAGTAACTTAATAAAAAAGAATAGCAAATTAAATGACAACAAAAGATATTTTTCCATTGTGTGCATGTGGGATATACTCTCCTACAGGTTGCCATATTACCAGGAGTTGGTAGCGAACTCATGATCACATTACACAGTTTCTAGAGGGTGCAATGGATAGAGGACTAGACTTGGAGTCAGGAAGACCTGAGTTCAAATCTAGCCTCAGACATATACTATGTTTGTGACACTAAGTCAGTCATTTCACTTCTCAGCCTCAGCTTTGTTTTTCGTACAATGGGGACAATAATAACACTTACCACCCTGGGTTATTTATAAGCATAAAACGAATTTACAAAGTGCTTTGCAAACCTTCAAGCACCATATAATTGCTAGCTATTATGTCCAGAGCGCACATGTAGAGGTCGAATGAGATGATATTTGTACAGCTCTTAGCACCTGGATCATTGTAGGCACTTAATAAATGCTCATATCTTCCCCTTTCTTTTTCCTTCCAATGCTTCATAGCTGCTGGTTTTGGCTGGTGATATTATGCTGCTCCCTGCTGGCCATGATTTCTCTACTTGCCACTGGCTATTTATCTCAGATTAATGGCCACTGAGTTGTTCCTTCTCCTTTTTCATGGGTCAAGATATAGCAGCTAGAAAGTCTCTCCTGAAGAGAGAGCTAAATTTCTTTGAGAGGACTCCATTCAGCCAAGCTTCCAATAGCTGTCACCAGAATGCTCCAAAATAAATATCAATCTATTATTCCGATGACCTTACTCCTGAGATGGGCTTGAGGTCCTGAGCTTCAGACAATTATCTGACTTGAAGTTAGAAAATTCCTTCAAATTCTTGTTAAATCCTCAATGAACAGTTTTTGTCCCTAAAACCCATCTAGTGGACTTTCCCAACAAAACCCCTCAAGAGTTCTATAAGTGGGCAACAAAGCTGCATCTCTCCTTTAATGTTCCTGATTGTCATGAGAATGTTCCTTGGGACCTCTGCCTCGACTCCACAGTCTGAATTTTTTTTTTCATATTTACAGGTTACAAAATATTTTGAATTTGGTATTTCCTTTTTTAAAACCCTTACCTTCTGTCTTGGAATCAATACTGTGTATTGGCTCCAAGGCAGAAGAATGGTAAGGGCTAGGCAATGGGGGTGAGGTGACTTGCCCAGGGTCACACAGCTGGGACATGTCTGAGGCCAGATTTGAACCCAGGACCTCCCCATCTCTAGGCCTGGCTCTCCATCCACTGAGCTACCCAGCTCTCCCCTGGTACTTCCTTTCTGGTTTCCTCATTTGAGCCTCACAAAAACTCTGGCTAAGTAGCATTGGAAATATTTAGCTTGGAAATATTAATGTTTCTTTTCTTTTTATGCTCAATGCTTAGCCCAGTGCCTGGCACAGAGTAGGTGCCTGATTGATAAATGCTTGCTGATTGACTGACTGACTCATTTTTTAGATGTGGAGACTAAGGCTCAGAGAAGTGACTTGCTTGTAGTCACAGAGCTAGTTAGTGGAAGAGGAAAGATCCAAACTCAGGTCTTTTTGACTCCATATCTACCCAGCTTTTCACATGGATCCTAGCTGACTCTCTTCACTGGCCTTCTCTCTCTCCTGCCCCCAGAAAGTAAAAACAGACATTCTGCCCTCTGTCTCAGGCTCTCTCCCCAGCCATCAGTTATTGACTGAGCTCTGTGCTAGGCAACAGAGGGAAGAGAAAAATGGCCAGGATGTGGCTTCATGGCCACCCATCTCCCTGCTTCAAGGCTAGTTGCTGAGGTCTCTAAGATTTCTTTAACCTCTGAGAATTGGATGGCAGGGCAGCCCTGGCAGAGTAGAAGGGCCACTGGGTTGAGGATCTTGAAGCCCTACTCTGATCCCTGACTACCTTGGACAAGTCCCTTTTCCTCCTGGGGCCTGGGCTGCTTCTTTAAATTGGGAGAGGGGAACTAGATATGTTCTAAGCCCCTTCCAGTTCTTACATTTTGTTTTCCAAGGTTCCTCCCAGCCCTAACATTCCCTGTTCTCAGCTCCACCAAAGCTCTAACATTCTATTTTCTGAGAGCCCCCTTTCTCTGTCACTGAGTCTCACCCCAACTCTTTGAACAGCTAATACATAATGATACATTTATAGCTCTATCTATCTTCCTAAAGCTTTAGCTATACTTACTATTGAGTCTATTCAATGCTGCCACCTGCTGGCTCTTTCTGGTATTCTGAACTGCCTATTTCAACAGAGCTGTACCTAAAAGCCAACCAAAGGACTTTAATAAAAGGAAGTATATGCTTTCCCCAAAGCTTCCAGGGAGGGGGAAGGAAGGAAGGAAGGAAGGAAGGAAGGAAGGAAGGAAGGAAGGAAGGAAGGAAGGAAGGAAGGAAGGAAGGAAGGAAGGAAGGAAGGAAGGAAGGAAGGAAGGAAGGAAGGAAGGAAGGAAGGAAGGGAGGGAGGGAGGGAGGGAGGGAGGGATGGGGGAGTTAATAAAAAATGAGAGAAGGGAGGGAAGAAGGAAGAGAAGGAGGAGGGAAGGATAGAAGAAAGAAAGGAAAAAGCATTTATTAAACTCTACATGTCAAGCACTGTGCTAAGTGTCGGGGAATACAAATATTAAAGCAAGACAAGCCCCTTCCTCCAAATAACAAATATAGAGGTGGGATAGCCAAGAAGGGAATTTTAGTTTGAGAAATCATAAAAACATATCATAGGATTACAGAAGCACCCAATGGTGAAGTGGATAGAGAGTTCTGGGCCTGGAGTCAGGAAAATTCATTTTCATGAGCTCAAACCTGGCCTCCAATACTTCCTAGTTGTGTAATCTTGGATAAGTCACTTAGCCTTGTTTGCCTAAGTTTCCTCATCTGTCAAATGAGCTGGAGAAGGAAATGGCAAACTAACTGAGTGACCTTGGGTAAGTCACTTCACCCTGTTTACCTCAGTTTCCTCATCCATCAAATGAGCTGGAGAAGAAAATAGCAAAATAGTCCAATATTGTTGCCAAGAAAACTCAAATGGGGTCATGAAGAGTCTGATGTGATTGAACAACAGATCTAGAAGGGGCCTTCCAGTTGAGTTCCATTGAGTCTAACTCTTCTCTTTTATGTATCAGGAAACTGAGGCACAGGAAGGTTTGTTGTTGTTGTTTTTTTGATGACTCACCCCAAGGCCAATGCTCATATGGAAGAATCCAAGGTCCCATAATGCTCCCATCATCCCAGGCTCCGTGAATCATACAAACTCTCTTGGACCTATATGAATGGGTTTGGTGGGGATGGGAAGGGGGGAGATGAGCAGGAAGGTCACTGAACCTTCAGTCTCTCAGGTATCCCCAAGTAGATGTCTCCCCCTTCTCCCTCCGTTTCCAGATTTTCCAGCACATTATCCGCCGGGAGGTGACAGATGAGGATGCAAGGCACCTGTCCCGCAAGTTCAAGGACTGGGCGTATGGGCCTGTGTATTCATCTCTCTATGACCTGTCTTCGCTGGACACCTGTGGCGAGGAGACCTCAGTTCTTGAGATCCTTGTATATAACAGCAAGATTGAGGTGAGGTCCTGCTGACCCAATGGGGCTGCCTTGGGGTTCAGGTGGGAGAGCAAAGGCCAAGACAGCTCAGGCCTGGAAAGACAGAGCATGGGCTCTTGGATGTCATAATTTTGGGATCAAATTCTAACTTTGCCACAGTCTTGGATTTGGATTCTGTCTTTGCTGCCTATTAGCTGTGTGACCTTGAGTAAGTCCCTTCCCCTCTCCATTCCTCGGGGTTCTTATCTATAGCATCAAGATGATGTCTCTTAACTCTTTTATGACTCTAAATTCTTTGAGCCTACTTGGTTTATCAGGAGGGCCTCCTTGGATTTCAGCTCTGGTATGTTCTGGTTTAGCTAGCTGAAGCAAGGACCAGGCCAGTCCTTTTTCACTGACATGGGGCAGAAGGATGCCAGAGCATCAGTTACCTCCTCTGACCAATGAGGTTGGACCAATTGGCCATAGCATCAACATTGTAATATTATGTTACTCTAATAATAATAGTAATAACAATAATAATATCGTTAATTATTATCTATAGTTATATGATGTAGACAATAAATCATTTAATATCTAATAATAATAGTAGTAGTGGTGGTAACATTGATATTAATAACTGGCAGAGGATTGCAGGATCTTAGTTCTAGAACTGGTTGAGGCCTCAGAGTTTCTTTTAGTCATCTTCTCAGAGTTATAAGTTTTACAAAGGAGGAAACTGAGTCCCCTCAAAGTTGAGTGGCTTAGCTTAGGTCACATAGTTTGGAAGGACCAGAGCTGAGATTAGAAATCTGGTCCACTTTCCAACAACCTTTAATGAGTCCAGACCAGTGACAGCCCCCCACTGGTCATTGTTAGGAATCATTGAGGTTCAGCAGCCAAGGTAGTGGTGATGAGGTCAAGAGAAGAAGGTGGCTTTGCCAATGGACATCGTCAAATATATAGTAAATGCGTAGGTCAATGTTTCGGGTAGGACTTGGAGTCCTCAGGATATGAACTTGAGGGCTCAGGTTATTTTGCTTTTCCTCATATTCCCAGGGCTTAAAACGATAACTAGCATGTATTGTTGTCCAACATTTCATGACTTCATTTGGGGTTTTCTTGGCAAAGATGCTGGAGTGGTTTGCCATTTCCTTCTCCAGCTCATTTGACAGATGAGGAAATTGAGGCCAACAGGGTGAAGTGACTTACCCAGGGTCACCCAGCTAGTAAGTGTCTGAAGCCACATTTGAACTCAGGAAGAGGAGTTCTTTAGACTCTATCCACTGTGCCACCTACTTGCCTGTCTAGCATAGAGTAGGTGCTCAATAGATGCCTGTTGATTAATTGATGGAGGGATTCCTACTTCATGGAAAAGGTGAGACTTTGGCTTGGTCTTAAAGGATGGACAGGATTTGGAGAGAAGGAAAGGAATGGTAATTCTAGGGGTTGGGGTTAGATTAGCAAAGGAATGGAGGCAGGAAGGTCCAAGGAATGTTAGGATGTCATTGAGAATTCCAGTTTGCCTGGTGTGTCTAGTACATGTTGGGAAGAACTGGAAGATGAATGATGTTGGGCCTTCAGTGCTAGATAAGGGAGTTTAGACTTTCTTCTGACTTCCCTAATTGTCCCAACCTAGATCTCTGGAGAGCTTTAGGGAAGGAGTTGGGGAAAGTCCCTGGTTCTGAATGAGCTCAAGAATGCTGTAAGTGGCCTGGCCCTAGATGTGAGAAATGGGAGCAGCTCAGGGCCCCATCCTTTCCCTAATTCTCCTTCTATCCCTGCCCCCTCCCCCTCCAGAACCGCCATGAGATGCTGGCTGTGGAGCCTATCAATGAGCTGCTTCGGGACAAGTGGCGAAAGTTTGGGGCCGTCTCCTTCTACATCAGTGTCGTCTCCTACCTGTGTGCCATGATCATCTTTACTCTCACTGCCTACCACCAGCCCCTGGAGGGCATTGTGAGTTCAGAGGCTACCCCAGGGTCAGGGTGGGAATCCTGGTGGCCAACCAGGAGTTTTTCAGGGATTCAGGAAAACTGGAGTGGATGCCATTGGGGTTGGAAGAGTTCACTCTCATGTGGACACAACCTCTGGTCTTTTAGAACTGACCTTATCCACCTTGGCTCTGTCCGGGTAGCCAGACTGAGGCAGCTCAAGCTGAGAGATACCCAAAGGTAGCAATAATGGAAGGGAAGCTTTGGAGATCATGGGAGCTTGGGGTTGGTGGGGTAGCTGTCTTATGACAGAATGCCTTTCTCCTGCCCTCCTCAGCCCCCGTATCCATACCGAACAACAGTGGACTACTTGCGGCTTGCTGGAGAGATCATCACCCTTTCCACTGGAGTTATATTCTTCCTCTCTAGTGTGAGTGCCAAGTTTTTTCTCCTCAATCCTTTCCTCTTCCTAACTCTTCCATTATCCCCATTTCTTCTTCCCCTTTTGTCTCCTGCTTCCTTCCTGACCTTTCTCCTCTTCTCCTATTTCATGTCACCCTTCCCTCCCTCTTTTCTGTTTTTTTCTTTCATCTCTTGAACTCCTTTTATCTCTTCCTTCCCCATTCTTCCTCTCCTTCCATTTCCCTCCATTCTCCCTGCCATCCATTTCTACGCTTCTCTTCCTTTCCTTCTTCCCTTATTTCCTTCCTCATTCATCTCTCTCTGAAGGGATGATATAATAGCTCTCATCACATATTTGAAAGAAGGACCAGTTTTGTTCTGTTTGGCCCAAGAGGGAAGAGCTAGGAAAAATGGATGGAAACTTCCAAGAGACACATCTAGGCTGGATATAGGGAAGGCATACTGACAACAGGAGCAATATGGAAGAATTGACTGCCTCCAGAAATACAAGACCCCATTAGAGGTCTTCCTACAAAAACTAGATGGCCACTAATTGGGAAGGTTTTAGGGAAGAAGGATGCTTTTTCAAGTATGGGTTGAATTGGATGAACCATGAGTTTCTTTCCATTCTGGAATTTTGCAAAACATAATGGAATGAGGGGGCAGCTAGGTGACTTAGTGGATTGAGAGTCAAGCCCAGAGATGGGAGGTCATGGGTTCAAATGTGGCCTTAGACACTTCCTAGTTGTGTGACCCTGGGCAAGTCATTTAATCTCCATTGCCTAGCTCGTATCACATTTCTGCCTTAGAACCAAAACACAGTATTAATTTTAAGATGGAAGATAAGAGTTTAAGAATAAACACACACACACACACACACACACACACACACACACACACAATGGAATGAAGGGCAGCTAGGTGGCTTGGAGGATAGAAGACCTAGATTCAAATATGACCTTAGACACTTCCTAGCTGTGTGACCCTGAGCAAGTCACTTAATCCCCATTGCCTAGACCAACGGTTCTCAACCTCTCAATTTGTAGCAATGAGAATACATAATGCATATCAGGTATTTACATTCCGAATCATAACTGTAGCAAAATTACAGTTTTGAAGTAGCCACCAAAATAATTTTTTGGTTTGGGGTCACTGCAACATGAGGAACTGTATTGTGGGGTCATGGCATTAGAAAGGTTGAGAACCACTGGCCTGGACCTTACTACTCTTCTTCCTTGATACCAATATATGGTATTGATTCTAAGACAGAAAGTAATAGTTAAAAAAAATAGAATGGGTTACTCTCAATGGAGACCTTGAAGTATAGGTGGTTGACCAGTAGTCCAGGATTTTGAAGATGAAATATTCATGTATTGCTTGGATTAGATGGCCCCTAAGGTCCCTTCCATGGAGTTTTCTCCCTTTTATCTACTGTTCCTTTTCTCCTTTCTTTCTTAGCCTCCCTTCTACCTTTTCCCCCACTATACTTGAACATGGCAGAATGACTTGAAGTCAGGAAGACTTGGGTTATCTAGTCCCAGCTTAAATACTAGCTATGTGACTTGGGAAACTGAACTTGTTGACCTATGTGGCTTCACTTCCCTCATCTATAAAATGAGGGAGTTGTACTCTATGGCCTATGAAGTCCTTTCTATGACCCTAGCACTTAGCATAGTTCCTGGCACATAGTAGCACTTTTAAAAATTTATACTAACTGCTTTTATTTCTGCTAAGATCTACATATATTTCTTTGATTACCTAGATACAATATCACATTAATATTCTCTCTCTCAACATAGTAGGCTGTTAAAAAACCAAAAAATAAAAATCTCTTTACCTTCCATCTTAGAATTGAAAGTAAGTCTTGATTCCAAAGCAGAAGAGTGGTAAGAGCTAGTCAATGAGGGTTAAATGCCTTGCTCAAATTTACCCAGCTAGGAAGCATCTGAAACCAGATTTGAACCCAGGACCTCCCATCTCTAGGCTTGGCTCCCAATCCACTGAACCATCAAGCTGCCCCTCCCACCATAAAAGCTCTTAATTGATTTGTTGGCTAAGTGACTGCTCTCCCCTCCACAGATCAAAGACCTTTTCATGAAGAAATGCCCTGGGGTAAATTCTCTCTTCATTGATGGCTCCTTCCAGCTGCTCTAGTAAGTTCCAGGGCTGACATCTTTGGGAGTACAGTGATCTCTGTCTTCCAGAATAGATGGGGAATATTGGCTAATCCAATATTATGGTTGATCCCTACTGTTGTACATGTGTTCCAATTTCCAAAGAATTAGGATGAAATAGAATTCTCCTGATGTCTAGACTTAATTAGACAAAATGCCATTATTTTTGACCCAATTCAATCCAGCTAACCCTTATGAAGCATCTGCTATGCATAGGACACAGAGGATACTAAGGCAGAAAGATGCATGTGAACCAGAGTTGTAGATTAGGATCCTGCAGGGTCTGGAGACCATCCTTCTGACCATCAGTTACCCCTGAGTAGTAGGTGTGGGAACTTGTAGCCTCCAACAATAGAATGGAGGCTCTTGGAGGGTAGGAACTGCTTTTATTTTTATTTTTTTGGTCCTTGGATTCATATTTATTATCATTCAATTGTTTTCACTTATGTCTGATTCTTTTGGGGATTTCTTGGCAAAGATATTGGAGGGGTTAGCTATTTCTTTCTTTGGCTCACTTTATAGATGAGGAAAATGATGCAGACTTAAGTGACTTGTCCAGGGTCCTATAGCTACAGTGTCTGAGACTGGATTTGAACTCAGGTCTTCTTGACTCCAGGCCCACACTCTATCTACTGTGCCACCTAATTGGCTCCTGCCAAAATCCAGGATCAAAGCAGGGACTTGTAGCTCTTCAATCTAGTGCTTTTCCAGTTGAGTTATTTTAATTGCTTGAAGATTTATAGGTTGGTTTAAAGGAAGAAGTCTTGCCAGAGGACTTGGGTTTGAACCCCAGCTTTGCTTTTGAGCTAATTGTGGGACCTTATACAAATACATTCTCCTCCTTGAGCCTCAGTTTCTCCTGAAGAGGGAGTTGGGTTAAACTCTCCAGTTCTTAATCCTATGAGTGGTCCATTTCCTGGGCCTTCCCTCTGATTTCCCCACAGCTTTATTTACTCGGTGTTGGTGATTGTTTCTGCTGCTCTGTACCTGGCGGGGATTGAAGCCTACCTAGCGGTTATGGTCTTTGCCTTAGTCCTAGGCTGGATGAATGCACTCTATTTTACTCGGGGATTGAAGCTAACAGGGACCTACAGCATCATGATCCAGAAGGTGGGCTGGGACCCAAGTTTGCATGCCCATACAGCAGCTAAGTGGTGGAGTGGTTTAGGCATTTGATGGGGAGCCAAGAAAGCCCTATGGTCCTGGAGGAGTCAGTTCCCTTGTCTGAGCCTCTATTTTCCTAATCCCTAAATGGGATTGATAATAATAATTGTGGTTCTTATGATCAGTCATGGAATGGCTCATCAAATAAGGGAACACAGAGGAAGCACAGGGTTGGGGAAATGGGAGACCAAGCTCATGTCTCTTTTCTTTCCCTCTATATCCTGGCTGGAAATTGCAGATCCTGTTCAAAGACCTTTTCCGTTTCCTCCTGGTCTATCTCCTCTTCATGATTGGTTATGCTTCAGGTGAGCTTCAGGTTGCTAGATGTGGTTGGGGGAATGGGGCCAACATAGAGCCAGAGGAGAGTTCTCTGCTTTCCAGTTGGCTTGGTGTAATGGGAAGAATGCTGAATTTGGACCTGTTTTCAAATTTTTACTCTGCCCATTTACTGTCTACGTGACTCAGGGCAAATAATTTAACCTTGGTTTTCCCATCTGTAAAATGATTTATAATCTGTAACTTGGGTGTCATAGAATCATAGATTCAGAGCTATAAAGGATCTTGGCAGTCATTGAATCTAACACTCATTTTTACCGATGGGGAAACTGAAGATTAATGTCTTGTCTAAAGTCACACAGCAAATGTCTTAATCAGGATTTGAACCCATGTCTTCCTGCTTCTAACCCCAGTGTGCTATAATGTTGAGACTGAATTGAATAACCTCTAACGTCCCTTCCAGTTTTAAATCTGTAATCTTCAGGTTAGTAGTGCCCAATTATAGGTGCTATCCAGTTAAACTGTCCCTCTTGGCTGACTGAAGAGTTTTATAGATAGAAGCCAAAGGCTTGGGGTGGGTCTGCCCCACCCCCTGGGAATTCTGGGCATTTGGGAGCTCCAGGGACCCCTGGGAATGGCCCAGAAGGTCCCCTGGAACCTTAGTCACCAGTTCCTGCTCATCCCTCCCCCAGCTCTGGTCTCACTGCTGAACCCATGCCCCAGCAGCCCAGTGTGCACTGAGGACAAGGACAACTGCACAGTCCTCAGCTACCCATTCTGCCGGGACAGCCAGACCTTTAGCACCTTCCTCCTGGATCTCTTCAAGCTGACCATTGGCATGGGCGATTTAGAGATGCTAAGCAGTGCCAAGTACCCCGCAGTCTTCATCATCTTGCTGGTCACCTACATCATCCTGACCTTTGTGCTGCTACTGAACATGTTAATCGCCCTTATGGGGGAGACAGTGGGCCAGGTGTCCAAGGAGAGCAAGCATATCTGGAAGCTACAGGTGGGGAGAGCTCTCAGAGCCTGGAGCCCCAAGTCTAGAGCCCTGGGTCTTGGGAGTCATCAGGTGATCTGGATCTGAGAGTCTGGAGTCTGGGGGTCTGGAGATCTGGAACCTGGGAATCAGAAGAGATGGGCCTTTGAGAGCCCAAAGGTGTGGGCCTGGGGAGGCTGGAGATCTGGGCCTGGGGGCCTGGGGTTTGGCCTTGGGATCGTGAGAGTATCTTGCACACTGCCTGGAGTCCAGGAAAGGGAAGAGTCAGAGGACTTAGAGTCAGAGAGGACTTCAGAAATACCTTCTCCAAAGGGACATTTCCTGGGTCTTGGGAGTCAGGAGAACCTAAGATCCTAAAGCCCTGGCTTCTAGTACCACCTCAGGCACTCACTTGCTATGTCCCTTTGGACAAATCATTTTTTTTTGCCTCCAGTCCTCAGTTTTCTCATCTATCAAATGGGGAATGTTTTTTCCTGTCTGATTTGCCTCCCAGGGCTACTGTGAAGGAGCATGTGGGACAGTGGGTATGTAAGGATTTTAGAAAGTGAAAAATTAATATGATTTATAAGAAAGAAGAAGGCCAGGATAACCTAGGCTCCTGTCTATTGACACTGGCTTCAAGTCCTGCTCTAACATTACTGTATGATGTCACATAAATTACTTTCCCCCTCTGGGCTTCAATTTCCTTATCTGTAAATTGAAGGAGTTGAATTGGATGGTCTCTGAAACTCTTTAAGATCTAAATCTATGAGTCTGTGACCTCTCTGGACCTCAGTTTACCCAGGTGTTCAATGGAGGATTGGGACTACATAGATGGCCTCTAAGGCCCTTTAAGGTCTAAATCTATGAACTTGTGACTTCTCTGGGCCTCAGTTTACTCAGTTATTTAATGGTGGAGTGGGACTAGATGACCTCTGAGCTCCTTTCCAGCTGTAGATTTGTGGTTCTGTCATCCATAATCTCCAGAAGAATTCAGGATCTGAAAGCAATGCCAGCAATCACCAGAGTTGAAGTTCACTCTGGAGAGTAGTAATACTTCTCATAGTGGCCACATGCAATCCTTCATGTTCAGGGACTTCTGAGTGGATGAGGATGGTGATGACTGAGAGACTAGGTGGCCTTCCCAAGCTCAAACAAGGGTGTGCTATGAACCCCTTTAACCTTGGGACCTCCATAGAGATGACTATTGTCTTTTTACTCTAAATCCTGGATTAACCACTTCTTGGCCTGTGAATGGGTAATTTTACCCCCTCCAGGCTTCAGTTTTCTCATCTTCCAAATGGGGAGAATATTCTTTACTCTACTTATATATTCTTCATTCAGAGGCCCCTTCCAACTTTGCCATTTTAGATTGCAAGTCACCTCCCAGTTCTCTCATCTTATAATCTATAGTTTAAGAACCTTTCCAGCTCTCCCACTTACTGGTCTAAGGAATCTTCCAGTTCTCCAATTCTGTAGTCTTTGTTCTAAGGAGTCTTCTAGGTCACCCACTCTATGGTCTTTGTTCTAAGGAATTTTCTAGTTCTCTCATTCCGTATTCTTAGGAGTCCTCTAGCTCTCCCATTCTAAAGTTTATGTTCTAAGGAATCTTCCAGTTCTCCAATTCTATAGTCTTTGTTCTAAGGAGTCTTCTAGGTCACCTACTCTATGGTCTTTGTTCTAAGGAATTTTCTAGCTCTCTCATTCCATATTCTTAGGAGTCCTCTAGTTCTCCCATTCTAAGGTTTATGTTCTAAGGAATCTTCCAGTTCTCCAATTCTATAGTTTTTGTTCTAAGGAGGCTTCTGGGTCACCCACTCTATGGTCTTTGTTCTAAGGAATTTTCTAGCTTTCTCATTCCACATTCTTAGGAGTCCTCTAGCTCTCCCATTCTGAGGTTTATGTTCTAAGGATGTTTTAAGGAGGCTTCCAGCTTTCCCACTCTATGTTCTAAAGAGTCGTTGAGCTGTCCTAATCCATGGTCTATGTTCTATGGTAAGATCTACCTTAAATAAAAAGGAAGGCATATCTTCTGTCCCCAGTCAACTATTCTCCCCACAATACCCCCTACAAGTATCCTCTTCTGAGATGATCAACCAGCCCAGTATCTTTAGGTGTTTCTCTTGGTAGGTTAGAAGAAATCCCACAAAATCCAACAGTACCTGGCAGTGAATTCTAATGATTTCCATCCTGATGCAGTGGAAAGAGCTCTCTTGTTTGAAAGTAGAAGACATCATTTGAGGCAAGTCACTTTTCACCTCAGTTTCCAGGATGTAAAATGTAGGGTTTGGACCAGGTGGTCTCTAAGGGCCCTTTCAATTCTGATATCTTGACCTATGTTCTAAAGGTCTAACCTCCTGTTCTATGTTCTAAGGTCCCTATCATCTCTACTATTCAATATCTGCACTCTAGACCTCTTTGAGCTCTGCTATTCTATGTTCAAAGATCCCTTCCAACATGTTCTGTGTTCTAAGGTCCCTTCAAGTGTTAATATTCCAGGCTTATCCTAAGGCCCCTTCCAGTCCTAAAATTCAATGTTCTAAGGTCTCTTCTAGCACTAATATTCTGTCTTCTGTGTTATGCATCTCCTTCTAACTCTTTGTTCTCAAAGACCTTTGAGGTCAACATTCTCTCTGTTAAATTGTCTTAAGGTTGTAAATCCCATGATCCTTGCTCACTGGGACCATTGAGAAGGTGTGGATGTCTTCTGATACCTCGTTTTCATTTCTTTCAGGCCTGATTCATTTCTTCCAACTGTAGTGTTGGTGGTATCCGGATGGAGGGTTGGTTTAAACTAAGCATATTGAAGCTAGAGGTAATAAGAGTGGGAGAAACAATGACCTAATGGTTCCTTTTGCTTCTCTTTCTTCCTTTCCACCCCAAAGTGGGCCACCACCATCTTGGATATTGAGCGTTCTTTTCCAGTGTTTGTGAGGAAGGCATTCCGCTCTGGGGAAATGGTCACTGTGGGGAAGAGCTCAGATGGCACACCAGACCGGAGGTGGTGTTTCAGGTAACAGTTCTTCCCCACTGCTGCCCAGGGCAGTTGATGGGGGTACCTGACTGGAAAAAGATACATTGTACATGTCTGGGTCAGGTCACCATAATTGCCTACCATGATGTTTTCTATCCATTTCTACATTCTCCTGGGGAGAAGAATGAATTTGTTCTCCCCTCTGCTTCACAGACTCTAGGCTAAGCTTCAAAGTGGTAGTCTCATTCCAATGTGAACTTCTTCAATCAATAAATAAATATTTATTAAACAATCAACAAACACTTATTGGAGGCAGCTAGGTGGTACAGTAGATAGAGCATCAGGTCTGGAGTCAGGAAGACCTGAGTTCAAATCCAGCCTGACACTGACTAGCTATGTGACCCTAGGCAAGTCATAGACCTCTGTTTGCCTTAGTTTCTTCATCTGTAAAATGCAGCTAATAATAGTCCCAACCTCCCTGTTGTGAGGATTAAATGTGATATTAGTAAAGGGCTTGGCAAACCTTAAATATTATGTTAATAAGTACAAGGGAAGAATTGTCCCAGCTGGGAATTGGCTCTAAGGAGGGAAGAATTTGCTTTTGGATGGGACATGGAGAGGGGAGAAGCAAAGAGATCCTTACTCCTCCTGCATTTTGTGCTGTCCTCCTAGAGTTGATGAAGTGAACTGGTCTCACTGGAACCAAAATTTGGGCATCATTAATGAGGATCCGGGCAAGAATGAGACTTACCAGTACTATGGCTTCTCCCACACTGTGGGCCGTCTCCGAAGGGGTGAGTAGAGGGAAGATGAGGAGGAGATAGGAGAGGATGGGAGAGCAGAGGAGATATGGGGGCTGAGAAGGAAGGAGAAGGGAATCTTTTTCTGACTTGATTTCCAGATACAGGGGAATGAATCCCAAGGTTTGGCAGTCTTGCCTTACCTCTGCCACTGACTTGACAAGTCTGCACCTTCTCTCTGGTTGTCAGTTTTTTTAATCTCTAGAAAGGGTTCTAGATCAGGGGTTCTTAACTTGGAGTCCACAGATCTCCCCCTAAACAGTTCATGGGTGGATTTTGGGAAATTTGGATAGGAAAAACTCACATTATTTTCATTGACTTTTGGTTTCCTTTGTAATATTCTTTATTATATTTTAGACATTTAAAAACATGATTCTGAGAAAAGGGACATAATGGGCTTCACCACATATAGCCAAAGGAGTCTGTGACAAAAATGAGGAAGAACCCCTGGCTCTTCCAGCACTGACATTCTGTGTCCTGTAGTCCCTTTTAGATCCAACATTCCATGTTTTAACTTTCTATGTTCTAAGCCTTGACATTCTGTGTTCTAATGTACTAGCTGGCTGTAATATTTCGTGTCATATGTTCTAACCTTTCATGCTCAGAAGTTCCTTCTAGCCTTAACATTCTATGTTCTACCATTCTAAGTTCTAAGTTCCCTTCTAACTCTGATATTCTATGTTCAGGATTCTCACATTCTGTGTTCTAAGTTTATAGTCTATGTTCTATGTTTTTCTAGTTCTAACACTCTGGGAGTCTATGAACAAACAGCATTGCCTATCTCTGACATTTTGCCCAACCTTTCTCCACTCTTCTTCCCTCATCTCCCATTGAAGAAGGACCCATGACCCTCTGAAGATTCCTGAGTTTTCCTTTTTGAAGAGACCACGCACTTCTCCCCATTGTGATGAGTTCTCTCTATGTGCATTCTTCCTGCAGATCGCTGGTCCACAGTGGTGCCCAGGGTTGTTGAGCTGAACAAGAATGCCCATTCAGAGGATGTGGTGGTACCATTGGATCATTTGGGCACCTCTGCTGCCCCTGCCCCTGCTCCAAGACAGAGCTACCCTCATAACTGGAGGACAGAAGATGCCCCACTCTAAGGGGGCCCTGGGAGCCATGGGGAGGAGCCCAGTCACTGACTCAAGCATTTGCCAATGGCTGGTTGGCATGGAAAGGACAGAGGGCTTCCTTGCTGCCAGCCTAACCTGTTGGCTCCTGCCTAGCCCTAACGTTTTTACCCGGATGGCCTGCCTATTGGTACTCTCTTTGTGCCAGCCCAGGGTTTGCCAGCATATCCCAGGGGAGCTTCCATAGTGGTTTCCTGAGTTTTCTGGCCCTGAATAAGCCTTTTGTTGACTCCAAAGATGCCCAGAGCAAGAGAGGTCCAGCAATGTCTTGGATTAGACGGAGGGCGTATGTCAGAGTGTTGAATAGTATTATCTCTGGCACAGTCAGCCAGGGCTGTGTGGAAAGTCAGACCATGGCACAATGGAAAGAAAGTTGGGATTTGTGGTGGGAGCTTCTGGGTATGTTCCTGGGCTCTGATATTTTCTAGCTGTTCTTGGATAAGTCAGTTCCCATCATTGGGTCCCAGGTTCCTTCTCTGTAAAATAAGATGACCTCTGCAGTCTCTTCCAGATGTAAACCTTATCAGCCTATGACCCTCTCTTGCTCACTTGTAACCCCTGATCCATGTTTGAACACACTCCCACAAGACTCTTGGTATGGCAGCTAAGGACAGACAAGGAAAAGAAGGTAAATGGTTTTAAGTGGAAGACAGATGAAAGGCTCCCAGCCCCTTTGGCCCTGGAAGAGACCTACCTCTCTCAGGCTCCTCTTACTCCCATGGAGTTATATAGGTCAGTATGGTGTAGCCAGTGGAGAAGGGACACTATTCCCAAGTCAGCTACAGGGAGACATTCAATCCCCCCAACCCCACTACCCCTGCCCCTGCCCCATATCTGATCAGACTCTCATTACATTATTTATTTGTTCTTCTCTAGCTCAGGAAGGAAGTTCATGGCTAAAGGGCAGGGTGACTATGCTCTCCATGGAGGCTCTGAAAATATTCCCAGTCCCAGGGCCAAGTCTGACCCCCCTGGTACCAATCCCACATTCCAGCATCCATCTGCCAACATGGTATGAGCACAACCAATGGCTTTGCTTAAGAGATAGGGAACTTCAGAGGGCAAAGACCATGTCCTCTGTATGTTCTTGATGATGCCTTGGACAATGTGGGCAGGTATTCAATAAATATTAGTTTATGATGTTGGTAATAATGATGGTGATGATGGTGGTGGGATAAAAGGGATTGGAGTAATAGTGGTAGGGATGATGGTTGGGATGGATATGGTAAGGGTGATGATATGGGTGGAACTGGGGATGGGAAAATGGGATGATGGAAATGGAAATTGGAATAATAGTGATGTCGGTGATGGAAATGAGGATGGGAACTGAGATGATGGGCATAAGAATGGGAATGGGGATGATGATGAGGATGATAAGGGATAATGAGATGGGGATGGAAACTGATATGATGGGAGTGAGCATTTGGAAAGGAACTAGGACAATAAGGATAAGAAATGGAATGATGGGTGATGGGAAGGGGGATAACAACTGGAATAAACACGATGGTAGGGATGGAGATGAGCATGCTAAGTGGGATAATTGAGTGGGAGTGGGAACTGGGAATATGATATTGGAGATGGAAATGGAATGATGGACGTGAAGACAAGAGTGGGAACTGGCATGACATGACATACACAAAAGTAATGATTTGGGTGAGGATGCTAATTGGAACAATGGAGTAGTAGATGGGAACTAGGATGTTGGTGGATGCATGCCGGTGGTCTCTAAAACCCTTAGGGATCCAGGTAATTAAGATTCTAAGCTAAAGATTTGCTTTGGGAGAGGGTGTTTCCTCACTGGGAGTTCTCTTTGTTGAAATCACAACTCTGGAACACCACCCTCTCCCTTAAAAAATGTAGGGCATATTGGATTTAGATCCATAAGGAACATCAACTCAACTATCTAACACTTCATTTTATAATGAGGAAACTGAAACTATAGGACAGGAAGTGGAAGGGTTAGGATTTGATTCCAGGGCTTCTGACTCCAATTTTTTCCACTGTACCAGATTGACTTTCCATACTTACTGTATTGTGTGTCTGTATGTACAAATAATAATACATAGATGAGATGTATATCTGTGTATATGGGTATATAAGTATATATATATATACATATATATGTATCTGTCCTTGTGTCTCTAAATTTGTTTGTGAATACATATGCCTATATATGTGACATTTATGTATCTCTCTGTCTACCTACCTACATACCTATCATCTATCTATCATCTATCTATCTATCTATCTAACCCATCTATCTATCTAACCCATCTATCTATCTAACCCATCTATCTATCTATCTATCTATCTATCTATCTATCTATCTATCTATCTATCTATCTATCTGTCTATCTATCTATCTACTTATCTCTGTTTCTCTTTGTTTCTGTCTCATTTTTCCTCCCTCTCTCCCTCCCTTCTTCCCCCCTTTCCCTCTCTGAAAGAAGAGTTCAGTAATATCCATCCTGCAGCTGCTAGTGGTCAGATTCTCCCCTTTCCCACATGTGGATGACTCCTTCAACTCCCTCTGCAGATCCCACCTCTTGAGGCTCCCTAAGGCCATTTCTGATTATTCCTAAGAGTTGCCCAATTGGCTAAATCATCCAGATTTTCTTGGGTTCTGCTTTTGGGGCCTGATTTTCTAATCTAGTTCCTAGGGAAATGACTTGAAGTCTTTTCCCTAATGCATGGGTTGAGGTCTGGATGGAGACTAAATGGGCATATTTTCCTGATGAGTATAGAAGCATTTCCCTGATGAGAACCTCATTATCCACATAGGAAAAACCAGCAGATGAAGAATGCTGAGTGTCCAGATTATAGTGTGTATTTGGAAGGACAAACCGCAGAGCTTGTCTATCCATCAGTCTGTGGATCTTGGGCAAATGATGGTGCAGATGGAGAATGAGCCAGGCTGAGTGAATAGGAAAAGGAAACTACAGTGATGTTAATGACTCTGAGCCCCTAAAAACCATGGCCCATTTTAAAAATTGTTTTTGTTATTATTTTTTGCTTTTATATTGCCTTAATTTCTAAATATATCTTGTCCCACTCCTGCCTCTGATCCTTATAATGAAGAAAAACATTTGGAAACAAAAAAAGCAGTTCAGCAAAACCAGTCACCAATCAACTGATGAGCATTTATTAAGCCCCTAGTGCATATTAGACACTATGCTAAGTGTTGGGGATATGAAGAGAGGCAAACAGTCTAAACCCTCAAGGAACTCACAGTCTAATGGAAGAGACAACATAGAAACAATTAGGACAAATAGAATAGAGACGCTCTGTTGTTGTTCTGCTAAGCCACAGAAAGAAGGCACAAGATTTAAGGGGGATCAGGAAGGAACTATGGAGGTGAGATTTGAACTGGGTCTTGAAGGAAGTTTAGAAGAGAATTCCAGGCATGAGGAATAGCCTGGGTGAATGGGAGATGCAATGTCTTCTGTAAGAACAATGAGGAGGCTGGTGGCACTAGATCACAGGTTAAATGTAAGAATAGAGATATAAGACTGGAAAGGGAGGAAGGGGCTAGGTTATGAGAGACTAATATGCAGTAGGGGCTTAATAAATGCTCATCGGTTGATTGGTGACTGGTTTTTCTTCTTAGACTCTTGCCTTCTGCCTTGGTATCAGTTCCAAGGCAGAAAAGGAGTAAGGGCTGGATAATTGGGGTTAAGTGACTTGCTCAGGATCACAGAGTTAGGAAGTATTTAAGGCAAGATTTGAACCCAGATCCTCTAGGCCTGGAACTGTATTAATTGAGCTATATAGTTGCCCTCATTCCATTAACTTTTGTAAAAAGTTAAAATGCTTGTCTGCCATTTTAGAATCAATATTAAGTATTGGTTGCAAGGCAGAAGAGTGGTAAAGACAAGGCAGTGGGGATTAAATGACTTGCCCAGGGTCTCATAGCTAGAAAATGTGGCCAGACTTGAATCAATGTCTCCAGACTTCAGGCTTGACACTCTAGCCTTTGTGCTAGATAGCTTCCCCTTTCAAGAGACCTTTGAGAGATTTTATATTTGATCCTGGAGGTAAGGTTTATTGAATTGGAAGGTGACATGGCAAGTGATGGACTGGAGTAAGGAGAAACTTGAAGGAAGGCAGGCAGACTAACCAAAGTCCAAAGGGATTATTTTGAAATAAACCAGATATGGGGTAATAAGGACCTGCATTAGGGTAGTGGCTGCATGAGTGGAGAGAAGGCAACATATATGAAAGATGCTGTGAAAGTAGAAACAAGACTTGTCACCACAGATTTGATGGGAAAGGGGAGCTTGGGCATGAGAGACAGATGTCAAGGATGATACCCAGTTTTTAAGCCTGTGTGACTAGCAAAAAAATGGTAGTGCCCTTCACAGGGCTGGGAAATTCAGGAGAAGGGAATGTTTTAGGGGAATTATAATGATCCCAGCTTTGGACATGCAGAATTTGAGATGCTTATGGGATTTCCATTTTGAGATGCCCAAAAAGCAGTTGGCAATGCAAGGCTGGAGCTCAAGAGAGAGTTTAGGGCTTGATATACAGGTTTTGGAGACATAATAGAAATGATAATCAGGGAGCTGAATGAGGTGGTGTAGAGGGAGAAGAGAAGAGGGTCCCACAGACAGAATTTGCAGTGTTACATATCGAGTTTCCCATCTCAGCAAAGAAGAAGTAAGACTCATCCTTTCATGCCAGCATATTCTGGTGATGGTATGTGACTTCAAGTCATGGAATACTAGAGTATCTGAAAAGTTCAGGTTGAAGTTCACTCAAAAGATAGTGTAGAAACACATGGTAGGTAGGAACAATCTGCAACCCATTCCCAATCAATAATGGTGCCAGAAAAGCACAGTGGATGCCGTCTAAGTCAATCTCTACAGCCATTCTTTCAAAGAAGATCCTGGACAGACTGAGAGGAAAGCATCCAGTATCATTTCTTATTTAGCTCATTTTTATTACTATTATTTTTTAAACCCGTTACTTCCTGTCTTAGTATCAATTCTAAGTCAGAAAAGGGTCAAGGGCTAGGCCAGTGGGATTTAGTAATTTGGTCAGTCCCATAGCTAGGAAGATGAGGCCAAATTTGAATCCAGGTCCTCACAACTCTAGGCCTGGTACTCCATCACTGAGCCACCTAGGTGCCTCCTGTTTATGTTTAAATAAAATGTTTAACTCATTTTACAGAAAAGGAAGCTGATGGCCAGGAAAGTTAACTTGTCAAGGCCAAGCAGCAGAGCAAGGATGCAGGTTCAAGTTCCATTCTGCCATTTTTACTGGCTCTGTGACCCTACTGGAATTACTGAACCTCTAAGGGCCTCAGCTCTCCTTACCTGGAGTTCCCTAAACTGATGAAATCACAGATTTTATAACAAAAAATCTTATAACAAAAATACTCAAACCTCCTGGGAGGTGTAGTATAGTTGACAGAGAAACAGTCACAAAATCAAGAAAATCTGAGTTCAATTCCTGCCTTTGATGGGTCCTGGCCAAGGGAGGTGAGCAAGTTGCTTCTGTTGTCTCTTACTCCAGGCAGCTCTCCAAGGTTCTGAAGTCGAAGAACTGCCATTCTGCTTTATTATTATTTTTTAAACCCCTACCTTCCATCTTAGAATCAATACTGGGTATTGGTTCAAAGGCAGAAGAGTGGTAAGGGTTAGGCAATGGGGGTGAAGTGACTTGCCCAGAGTCATACTGCTGGGAAGTGTCTGAGGCCAGATTTGAATCCAGGAGCTCCTGGGCCCGACTCTCAATCCACTGAGCCACCCAGCTGCCCCCTCACTCTGCTTTAATAGAGGGCATTTCTCCCCCCATGACGTCACAAATCTTCAACACATCCTCCTTCAGCCTTGCAAACTCAGTGTTAAGCTCTGTTATTTCTTTGCTGATAAAGGATAAAGAGCATTGTACAAGTTGTGGATTCAAATCTTGCTTCTGGCACTTATTCCCTATGTACTCATCTATAAAATAAGTAGGGGATGGGGTTAACCTAGATAATCTCCAAAGTCCCTTCAGATCCTTTATCCTAGGAAAATATCATCAATGCCTCCTTTACGTTTCAGTGCCCAGAGGACAAAGCTCCATTCCTGGAACCTTAGTTCCAGCTCTGTTGAGAGGTCCCAGCTGGCGCCTGGCTGCCAGATGATTTGAGAAGTGGGCACTCAGGGTCTCTGGAGGGGACCTGCACTTGACCTTTTAGGGGGGTGGGCAGGCAGGGACCTACAGAAATGAGGAGGAAAGACAGTTTCTTTGAGGGAGACTGACTCCCTCACCTGATCCTTCTCCAGTTGAAAGGGCCAACAGAGAGACTGGCAGCTTCCATTCACAGTCTCCCTGCTTTGATCATACCCTTACCTTTATTTCAGCAGATTTTTTTGTATGAGAGAGAGAGAGAGAGAGAGAGAGAGAGAGAGAGAGAGAGAGAGAGAGAGAGAGAGAGAGAGCATTTAATAATGATAAAGCCGTCGGATGTCATATTTGACAAGAGGGTTTTTTCTCCCCCTCTCCCCAACTTTAAAGCACAAGAGGGGAGTAATTAGTGTTACCCAAGTCAAAAAACAAAGAGAGTGCATCAGAAGAGACAGCCTTAAGAAACTCTCCCGTCCTAATTGAACAATTGCCTCTTATGGCCGTGAATAACTCATTATTACCACTCCTGTTATTATTAGCTGTTATTATTGTTTTAGATGAATGCCTGAGATTTTTTTTGATCAAAAGCCATTTTAAACCAAGCTGCTAATCTCCCCCAAATGCTTTCCCCCACATTCAGAGAGCCATAATGTCTCCTCTCCTCTCAAAACCATTCTGTGCCTGTTGCCGGGATAATAAGTGGGATTCTAATCATTTCTGTTGTTCTGTTCTTCGGGTTAAATGCCTGAGGTCTTCTCTCTTCCTTTCATTTGAAGCTCCTTCCTTGGATTATTATTATGATTATTTTTGACTTCCCGGTGTCACAAATTGCACTGAATAGACAAAATTTGGCTTTTTTCCTCCCCCTTCTCTCCGCCTCCTTAAAAAAATATAGCCAAGTTTTTTGGGGGCAAACAGGAAAAAACTGCTTTGTTCCACCAAGCTCTAAATCAGGGAAGACAAAGGAGGAATAGAAGAGCTGGAGGAGGAGAGGTGGGCTCTGGGGGTACAGGGAAGGCTGGGCTGCTCAGCCGGAAGTCAGTTTGGGAAGCAGAAATAGATTTGGGGGTCACAGCTGGGAGGGAGCTTAGAACAGGGAATGTCTGGGCTGGGAGGGAGCTTAGAACAGGGAATATCAAAGTGGGGGGATTAGAACAGGGAATATCAGGACTGGGATGGAATTTAGAAGAGGGAATGTCAGGACTGGGAGAGGCCATAGAACAGGGAATGTCAGGGATGGGAGGGGGGAACTTAGAACAGGGAATGTCCAGGCTAGGAGGGATCTTAGAACAGGGAATATCAAAGTTGGGGGGCTTAGAACAGGGAATGGAGGGGGCTTAGAACAGGAAACATCAAAGCTGGGGGGCTTAGAACAGGGAATATCAAAGCTGGGGGGGCTTAGAACAGGGAATATCAAAGCTGGGGGGCTTAGAACAGGGAATATCAAAGCTGGGGGGGCTTAGAACAGGGAATATCAAAGCTGGGGGCTTAGAAAGGAATATCAGGGATGGGAGGGGGCTTAGAATGTAAAATGGCAGAGGCAGAGGCAATCTTGGAATGGAGGGTGCTAGTACTGGATGAAACCTTAGAGAGTCTTTAGTTCAAGTATTCCTAACCTTGTCTTGGGTTAGAGATCCCTTCAGCAGGCTGGAGAAGGCTACGAATGCTTCCTCCAAATAATGGTTTGTTTCCTCAATTCACAAGGAAACACTAAACAGATAAGCAAAAATAAAGATAAACTTTTTTCTCCTGCAAGTTCATGAACCCCCTGAAATCTACCCACAGACCCCCGGGTGTCCAAGGGGTCCCAGACTGAGAACTCCTGATTTAGGCCAATCTATAGGAAACTGGCCTAGAGAAAAAACTAGGTTTCAGTCTGAGAAGAATAATCCTGATGGACAGCTAGGTGGCATAGTGGATATAGATAGCAAGGAAGACATTCACATCCAGCCTCACAGTTACTAGCTGGGTGACCCTGGGCAAGTCATTTAACCCTATTTATCTCAGTTTCCTCATCTGTAAAATGAGCTGGAGAAGGAAATGGCAAACCACTCTAGTATCTTGGCCAAGAAAACCTCAAAAAGGGGTAACGAAGATCAGATGTGACTGAAAAATGACTGAACAACAAGATCGAGAAAAGGGTAAAAAGGCTTCTTTATGAATAAAGAGCCCAGAATTAGGACTTGGACTTGATTATAGTTCGGCCATTTACTCTTGGCTCTCTGGGCCTCAGTTTTTTCACCTGGCAAATGGGCATAATCCTCTTATCCACCGTACTGCACAAGGCTAGTGAATCTCAAAAGTGTTAAATGTCAGGTCTGATCTCCCACAACTCAAAACACCTTTGCAGCATCAAGAAATAATAATAATAGTGTGAGTGTCTATATAATGCTTTAAGGTTTTAAAAGTTCTTTATAATCCTAGAACCCTAGAAAGGAGATACTATCATTATCCCCATTTTATAGATGAGGAAATTGAGGCAAGCAGGTTAAGCAACTTGCCCAGGGTAACACAGCTAGCAAGTGTCTGAGGCTAGATTTGAACTCGGGGATTCCTGACTCCAGAAGATCAGGGGTTATGACACAGAGTGGCTTGTCACTTCCTTTTCCAGCTCATTTTACAGATGAAGAAACTGAGGCACACAAGGTTAAGTGACTTGCCAAGGGTCACACAACTAGTAAGTTTCTGAGGTCACATTTGAACTCGGGTCTTCCTGACTTCAGGCCTGATGCTCTGTCCACTGCAAACTTAGAGCAGGGTCTCTACCTTAGAGATCCTCCATCCAGAGGCCCCTCAGCATCCCCCAGGCTTTGGCCTGGAACCTTCATGGGTCAGGATATAGAGCCGGGTTCTTCCATATCCAGAAATCTGGGACATTCTCGATGTTGACCACCAGGTGTCGCTGTGGCCACATACAGTTATCATCCCAAGGATTTAGAGATGCTCATTCTGTCTAACCTCTTCATTTTACAGACAGGGACACTGAGTCTCATAGAGGGGAGATGGTTTGCCCTAAATCATTCAGGTAGTTAGAGGGATTGAGCCCAGGTCCTCTCACTCCAAGACCAGTGAAAGCCTTTCATAGACTGGTGGGAATCCAGGAAAAGGGCTAAAATAGCTGGATGATCGTCTCAGTTTTCTCATCTGTTAAATGGAGTAATTGGACTTGATTGGTTTCTAAGGGTCCTTCTAGCTTTCAATCTATGTTTCTGGGACCTCTTTGGGCCTCAATTTCTTCATCTGTAAAACGAGGGGGTTGTGCCTGATGATTTCTAAACTCTTTCATAGTTAAGGTTCCTCAATCCATGATCCCAGGGTCTTCCCCATATTGATTGTGAATTCCTAGTGGGCAGTGGACTGTCTTGCCCCAGCCCTGTCTCTGTCCTATGCCATGTACAGTGGATGGCTGTTGGATTGGTAGGCTGGGGGGCGATCCCCTCTCCCTGGGCAGTTTCACAAGAGCAGGAATAGTGAAAAGAGATCAGACATCACCAGCAGGGAGTCCTGGCTGGGAATCAGGAAACCTGGGTTTGAATTCTGGCTCTGACACATTTAGGGTGATCCCAAGGAAGTCGAACAGCCCCTGGAGATCCTTGACTTTAGCTATTTGTCCTAGATTTTGAGCTAGAATCGACCTTTCATTGTGGTTCCGTCCTTTTCAGTTCTGTCTGACTCTACTTGACTCCAGTTGAGGTTTTCTTGGCACAGTTCCTAGAGCAGTTTGTTATTTCCTCCTCCAGATAATTTTACAGGTGAGGAAACTGAGGCAAACAGTAAAATGGCTGGTCCTCACTGCTCTTCTGTCTTGGAATTGGTATTGATTTTGCTGAGAAGGTAAAGGAGAAAGAAAGAGAAGAAGGTTATACACTTAGGTCTGAGGCTGGATTTGAACCCAGGTCTTCCTGACTTCTTGCCCGGCACTCTATCCACTGTGCCACCTAGCTGCCCAGAAAAACCCTTAGGGACCATCTATATCCAGCCCTCCCTGTATTCTGTCCTAGGGAAACTGAGGTTTAAAAACTTTTCCCAAGGCTACACAGGCCAGTAGTGTCCAGTCTAGAGATAAGACCCCTCCCCCCAGGCCATGGGCCTCCCTCCCCCTTCCTTCCTTCCTTCCTTCCTTCCTTCCTTCCTTCCTTCCTTCCTTCCTTCCTTCCTTCCTTCCTTCCTCCCTCCCTCCCCTTCCTTCCTTCCTTCCTTCCTTCCTTCCTTCCTTCCTCCCTCCCCTTCCTTCCTCCCTCCCTCCCTCCCTCCCTCCCCTTCCTTCCTTCCTTCCTCCCTTCCTTCCTTCCTCCCTCCCTCCCCTTCCTTCCTCCCTCCCTCCCTCCCCTTCCTTCCTTCCTTCCTTCCTTCCTTCCTTCCTTCCTTCCTTCCTTCCCTCCTCCCTCCCTTCCTTCCTTCCCTCCTCCCTCCCTCCCTCCCTTCCCTCCTCCCTCCCTCCCTCCCTCCCTTCCTTCCTTCCTTCCTTCCTTCCTTCCTTCCTTCCTTCCTTCCTTCCTTCCTTCCTTCCTTCCTTCCTTCCTTCCTTCCTTCCTTCCTTCCTTCCTTCCTTCCTTCCTTCCTTCCTTCCTCCCTCCCTCCCTCCCTCCCTCCCTCCCTCCTTCTCTCCCCCTCCCCCCCTCTCTCTGTCTCTCCTTTACCTTCTCCTCAGAATCAATATTGGTTCCGAGTCAGAAGAGCAGTAAGAGCCAGACAATTGAGGTTAAGTGACTTGCCCAGGCTCACACAGCTAGGACTGTGTAGTGCTTTCAAAGTACTCGATAACAGTTCTATCCTCCCTACAAGGATGGGGGATCAGTGCTATTATTATCTTCATTTTACAGATAAGGAAACTAAGGCAGCCAGAGGGTTAAGAAATTATTTGCTCAGGGTTACACATCCAGGAAAGGTCTGAGGCAGGATTTGAACTCAGGTCCTCTTAACCTAGGTCCAGTGCCCTATCCACCTCTTAACTTGCCGTGGAAACGGGAAAGAAAGAAAGGCTTTGCCTAACGTCCCAAAGGCAGTACTACTAGTAGAGGAGGTATTCGAACCAGTCCCGGAGGGGAGGGGGCGCCTCTCTCTTCTCCCAGGCCTCCCTCAACCTCCCCGCGGAAGCTGCGATCTAGCAGAGGGCGGGGGGCGCCTGTCACAGGAGGGAGCGCCTGGAGAGGAGCGGAGAGGAGTAGCATTTATTTTTAGACAAATTTAAAGCCTAATTTGTGAGGCTAATATCAATCAAACTGAGTGATGGCGCGGCCTCCCACCTCCCCTCCCCTCCCCGGCCTGCCTCTCTTGCTCTCGCTTCTCCCTGCGCAGCGGCACAATTCCTCCCTCCCGGCTGGGCGCTTCGCCGTGCCTCCCCCCTCACTCCCAGTTCCCCCGCGTCCGCGTCCCGGCCGGGGGCGCCCGGCTCTCTACCCTCCTCCTCCAGGGCCTTGGGCTTCATTATCCCAACGCCAAAAGGCGTTTGCTGGGCGTTCGGCACAGTTCCTTTGAGAGCTTTGCCCCGGGCCACCGGGGTCCGTTCGAATCCCGGCCGCTGCCTGGGGGAAGCGGCAGAGGGCTCTAACCTCCCTTCCCAGCCGGCGCGGCGGGCCTCCGGACCTTCATCTGCCCGGGCTCCACCCGCTCCTCTGCCCCTCTCAAGCCCGGGCCAGCTCTTTGGAGAACTCGGAAGCTCCCGGACGCGCTTGGTCAAGGGGACTCCCTCCCCTCCCCTCCCCTCCCCATACCTCTCCTCAGTTTCCCCTCCCCCATCCTCCCCCCCCCCCCAGCCGCTTGGAGAGGCAGGAAGGGGGGAACAGCCCCGCCCCGCTCCTCCCCGCTCTGGGGGCGCCAGCCGAAGCCCGGGACGCAGAGTGGGGGCGGCTGCTTCACTCGGGAGCGCCCTAGGGCGGGGGGCAGAGTCTTCCCCTTCACCCCCGGGAAGGGCAGGCAACACCTCCCGCCTCCCCGCCTTCCCAGCGGCGCCCCCGTCTCCCTTCGGAGCCCCAGTTAAGCGAGGCCCAGATTTCCCTGCTTGGAGACCGCTGGGAGCCTCCAGAAACCACATTGTTCCCCCGCCCAGCTGAAAGGCTTTCCAGCACCCACCGGGACCGTTAGCCGGTGGGATGGGAGAGGAAGCGAAGTAGGCTGGGCCGGGGAGAGCCCTGGGCTGGGCTGGAGGCCAGAGACCGGGGAGGAAGCTATTAGCATCACGGGCGGGGCTCTCCCCTCCCTTACCCCGCCCTTCACCTGTGCCCGCTTTCCTCGGGGCCAGCCCCTCCCCCTTCTCTCCTCTCCTCCCAAATGATATTGGGGGGGGGGGGGGCGGGGGACCAGATAGGGTTTTTTCCCCCCTAGATGTCCCAGCCACCATCTGGGCAGGCTGGATACTGATTCGGGAGGCAGCCTTGTTGGAGGCTGGGCCAGGGGGCAGGGGCTCAATGAGGGCCAGAGGGCCTAATTCTTTGGAGACTTTAAGAGTCATGGTTGGGGGCAGCTGGATGGCTCAATGGATAGAGAGCCAGGTCTAGAGATGGGACGTCATGGGTTCAAATCTGACCTCAGACACTTCCTAGCTGGGTGACACCTGGGCAAGTCACTTGATCCTCATTGCCTGGTCCTTAGTACTCTTCTGCCTTAGAACCAACACATAGCATTGATTCTAAGGTCTAAGATGGGAGGTAGGATTTTAAAAAATGAGGAAACTAAGGCAAACAGGGTCAAGTGACTTTCACACAGTTAGTAAATATAGTGGCCAAGATACAGGAACAGTTTGCTATTTCCTTCTCTAGTTCATTTTGCAGATAAGGAAACTGAGGCCAACAGAGTGAAATGACTTACCCAGGACCATACTGCTAGGAAGTATTTGAGGCCAGATTTGAAGTCAGGGAAATGATGCTCTATCCTTTTTGTCATCTAGCTGCCCACAGTCATCATAGGGTCATAGATTCAGAGCTGGAAGGGAGGGACCCTAGATGCCATGGTCCAGCTTCATTTTAAAGAGAAAGAAGGGGCTAAATGACTCACTCAGGGTCACAGGAGGATTCAGTGTCTCAAGTGTGGTTTGAACCCAGATCAATCAATCAATAAATAAATACTTATTAAGAACCTATTATGTGCCAGGCACATGCTGGTAATACAAAAAGAGGCAAAAGTGGGGGCAGCTGGGTAGCTCAGTGGATTGAGAGCCAGGCTTAGAGACAGGAGGTCCTGGGTTCAAATCTGACCTCAGATACCTCCTAGCTGTGTGACCCTGGGCAAGTCACTTCACCCCCATTGCCTAGCCTTTACCACTCTTCTGCCTTGGAACCAATACACAGTATTGATTCTAAGACGAAGGTGAGGATTAAAAAAAAATAAAAGAGGCAAAAGTCAGGCATGCCCTTAAGGAAATCTCAATCTAATGGGAGAGACAACAATGGATGAAGAAGCCTGGGTATCTACAGGTTAGACAGGGGGGAAAGCCCGGGAATTAAGAGGGTTTGGGGAAGGCTTCCTGTAAAAGGTGGGACTTAAAGGAAGCCAGAGGAGGGAGAAGCCAGAGAGAATGCCTGGAGCAGAGATGGAGGCTCTTGTTGGGGGAGCACCTAGGAGGCCAGTGTCACTGGATCCAAGAGGATGCTGGGTAATAAGGTGTAAGCAGACTGAAAAGGGGGGCCAGGTGAGGAAGGGCTTTGAATGCCAAACCAAGCATTTTCTACGTGCTCCTGGAGGTGAGTGGGAGCAATGGCATTACTGAGTAAGGGAGGGCATGGTCAACCCTGGGCTTCAGGAAAATCACTTTAGTGGCTCAGTGGAGGATGGATGGGAGTGGGGACGACTGAGGCAGGTAGACCCCCCAGCAGCTACTGCCTCAAGGCGGTGGCAGTGTCAGAGGTCAGTTTGGATGGGGCAGGGGTGGGGGGGGTGAGAGAGTCAGAAGTCTGGGCTAAGTCCTAGGTGGGAGCCTGGTGGTGCTCTCTACAGTAACGGAGAGGATGGTGGAGGTGGGGGGAGAAGACAATGAGTTCTGGTTTGGACATCCTGAGCTGGACAGCCAATCGGAGCCTCCAGGAAGGCAGTCAGAGAGGCAGACAGGATGGGTAGAGTGAAATGAGATCCCCAGGAGCTGCTGAGATCAGTAAGGAAAGGAGTGGATGACCAGGAGAGAAGAGGGGCCAGCCAGAGCCTGCTGGGATCCCCAGGCTTAGCAGGTGGGACCTGGAGGAGAAGCCAACAAAAGAGATGGAGAGGGAGTGGCCAGAGAGGTAGAGGCCAGCCAGAGGGGGTTGGGGGTCCTGGAAACCCAGAGAGAAGAGCACATCCCGTTGGAGAAAGTGTGTGAAAGGCTGCCAAGAGGTCAAGGAGAAGAAGAGAGTCCTGCCAAGGATTGACCCCCCCCTCCCCGCCTCATAAGCAGAGCCTCTTCCCTGCCCCAGCCCTGACACTCACTAGCTGTGTAATCAGTCACTCAGCCCTCTGCTTCCCCATCTGTAAAATGGGGTTAATGCCGCCAGCAGCGCATGCCTCAGAGGGCTATTGTGAAGCCGAAATGAATGAGGGTATTATGAATGTCAGCTGTTATCCTCCTCATCCATCGTCCCTGTGCCCATCAGCTGTTCCCTACCCTCTGCATCTCCTCCAGCCCAGATTGGCTGGGAGGGGAACGTTCCAGGCTCTTTCCCAGCCTCTCCCCGGCCGGCCCCACCTCCCCATTGCTCCCAAATGGCATTAACCTCAGTGAAATTTTTCTTTTGTCCTAATTTTTCTTTGTTGGTTTGATTGTCAGGCAGTAACCAAGTGCGTAGACAGAGAGTTATTCTCATGGCAAGCCATAAATATCCCCGGAAACAGACTGCCTGCGGGTTTTGTTGTTCAGGGTGGGGTGGCGGAAAAGCTGGGCGAGGGGGTGGGCAGGGGGGAAGACAAATGCGCCTGCTGGACTCTTGGAGGAGCACTCTCTCCTGCCCGGTGTGGACCACAAAGCTGGAACTAGCAGGAGACAATTGGGGCTTGGCCCCAGGGGGCGAGTCCTCCTTTGGGCTAATTACAGTAAAGGGGCCAATAGCCTGGGGGAGACTCTTCCTGGCGATGGTGGTCTCAGGGAACGGAAGCTGCTTCAGGGGCCCCTTTGGAGGGGTGGCGTCCCCACTTTCCAGGGGACCGACACTGCCGCCCAGGGAGGGGAGGGGTCTTACGCAAGGTCACAGAGCTGGGGAAGGAAAAGGATCTGCCCTTGGTGGAAGCCAGATGCCCAGAGGGAGAGTTTGGAGAGAATGAAATCAATGACAACCACCCTATCTATCAATCAGTCTCTATTTTCCAGCGTGGCTTTGCTGGGTCCTTCAGAGAATCCTACCCAGAGTGTTGTGCCTGGAAAAGTCCTTTGAGATCATCGAGTCCAGTCTCTTAATTTTATTTTAAAAAATATTTTATTGATGCCTTTTGTCTTTGCATCGCAGTCATTTCGACACCCTCCACCTCCCCCATTCCTGAAGACAAACAAAACCTTACCTTCCATCTTAGAAAAGATACTGGGTATTGGTTCTGAGGACTAGGCAATTAGGGTTTAAGTGACTTGCCCAGGGTCACACAGCTCCCCCAGTCCATTTTAGAGAGCAGGAGAAGGAGGCTGGGAAAGGTAAGAGCGCTCAACCACAGCCACATGACTGGTGAATGAATAGAACCCAGGACTCTAGCCTCCCCTTCTCCTACTTTTTTTTTTTTAACTCTGTCCCGTGACTACCACCTAAACATAAACAGCCATCTCATTCCAGACCAACTCCAGTGTGCAGTCATGAGGACATGGCCCAGAGGGGGATGGGGGGAGAACCAGTGACCTCATTTCAAAGCCAAATATCAATTCTTTGGGGATCCTCTCTGGTCTGGTGTTAGCCTGTGTTACCTCCTTCCTGATAAGACGAGAGTTCCCTGGGCGGTCAGCACCAAGGTTAGCTCTGGGCCCCCTGGAAGGAACAAGCAAATTTGCTTCCTCCAGGAGGCTCAAGTGCCTTTTGGGAATATCTCGTTTTCTTCCTATAACCCTTATTGAAGTGGGCAGAGGAGGGATGGTTATCCCTGCTAGACGGATGGGAAGTTGTGCGGGGCGGGGAGGGCACAGAGAAGTTGAGTGACTTGCCCAAGGTCACTGAGGGAAGTGAGAGGAGATTCTACATTGGATTCCACAGCCAGTGCTAATTCCCTGAAATTCCAGCTGTGTTAGGGCCCTGAGCACCTGGGGGAAAGGGGATGCTTAGACACGATGAGAGCTTTAGGGAAGGCTCTTGAGTCCAAATTCTTCATTTTACAGATGAGGAAATTGGTCAGAGGTGAAGGACTTGTCCAAGGTGGTGGAGTGGTTTAGCCACACTAATGGATGCTCCTTCCTCACTTTTTTGCCTCTGTAGGGGGATTCCATGCTAGCCCAGAAGGAATCCCCATCCTGACTTGAAGGGGCAGTTGGGCCACGAAGCTGAGAGAGCCCTCCTTGGCTGCCCCCTTCCTGAAAGGCTTTGAACCAGAACCTGGGCCCTTTCCCTGGCCCAGAATAGGCTGCCTAGCTCAGTGAGTGAACGCCTGGCCTTGGGGATCAGCTTGAATCTTCCTGAGGATTCTCAGGTACAGGCTGGCAGGTCATGCACCAGGGATGGACTAGATGGGCCACTCTCTGGTTCAGGCAGGCTACAGATGAGACAGCCGGCCTCTGAGGTCCCTTACCCCCCATCTTCCCTCCCCCAGGGCCACATGGGGAGGGGGCGGCCATTCATCCATCACTTCTCCAAAAGCAGGGATAAGTAGATGCTGCCGCCGGAGCCCTCCTCTCCTCAACATCCTCCAGACAACGTTTGGTTAAGCCCCCGGCCTCACAATAGTGCACCATATGGCCGTGGCCCTGGGGAGCAGGCCAGGGCCCCTATGGAATGTGAGGCCATTATCTTCTTCTCCCTCCCGCCTGGCCTGGCAGCATTGTCAGGGCCCAGGGGGAGTGGGGGCAGCCTGGAATGGAGGGGAGGCTTATTTTGGATTAAGGGCTGGAGACCAAGTGGGGGCAGTCAAGCGAGAGACAGACAGAGACTGAGACTGAGAGGAGATAGAGAAGAGACCCCAAGAAGAAAGGAGAGGAGAAGGGAGAGAGAATGAGAAGGGAGGAGGAGAGAAAGAGAGGCAGAAAGGGGAAGAGAGGGAGACAGGGAGAGAAAGGGGAAAGGAAAGCGAGACAGAGAGAAAGAGCCAGAGCCAGAAATGCAGGAATACAGGGAGATGGGAGGGGAGTCTGATAAAAGAAGGAATACTCTCCCCAACCCTCCTTCCCTCAGACTCTAGGAGGAGAAAGGCTGATAGGTGAAGTCTCAGCACCTATAGGACCTCAGCATCCTACTCCCTGACCTTGTGGTCCAGATTTGTCTCCCCAGTTGTGAGAGGTGGAAGGTGGGAGTGCTTCTGAGGAGGGAGGATGCTATCTCCCAGCTTCCTGGCACTCTAGCCAGTGCCCATTATGGCATTTGAAGACCAGCCATGAGCAGTGACATGTAAGGCACCAAGGCTTTGGAGAAGAGGGTGGTGGTGGTGGTGGTAGTGGTATCTCTCTTCTCCTGGTCCCATTTTGCTGGAAGTGTGCCTGCCCCCAGAAGCTGCCTTGAAATTTGTCCAGGTCTTTATTTCCCCTGCCAGAAGCCTCCCCCCTACCTACCCTCTACAACTGCATCTGCTGAAGAAAAATGGATTTCAGGTGCCTTTTTCCCCGCCCACCTCAGCACAGAACAGTTCCTTTATGATTCAGACCCCAGTCCCTCAGTCTTCCTCCAGGCTCTTGTCTGGCTTGCTCACAGTTCCAGATCTCTTGCTTTGCTAGGTTCCAGAGACCTGGCCCTGGTTATGGTGCCATGTGGGGAGCCACTGCTAAAAACCTGTATCTGGGATGCTGCGGGCATCAGGGTGCTCAGAGCCTCTTGGTTTGTAGTGTATGATGGGGAATTCCATGGACATTCAACACCTGACTCCAGCCATCAGAGATGGAGTAGATAGCATTCTTACAAAGGGCTATGTGAGGAGTTTGGTCTGGTGGTTAACAGGGACCCCTTCCTACAAGCAGACCTCCTTGACCACACCTAGACTATCTCTCTGATCTTCTCCAGCTGTTTCCCAGTCAAAGCAGTCACCAGGGCTGGGCAACTGGAGCATTGGCCTAGGCTGTGAAAATTTAGAAAGTGCTGGGATTACTTATACTCCTTGAATAAGTAGAAACAACTGGGCTTAACATTTTTGTTAGCAATAATTGGGATAGGCATGGGACCTGTCATAAAGACTGCCTTGACCAAAGATAGTCAACATAATGAATTAATATATTTTTTTCTTGTTTGTTTTGTTTTACCCTGACCGAAGTGCTGGTTCCAAAACAGAAGAGTGATGAGATCTGGGCAATGGGGTTTAAGTGACTTGCTCAAGGTCACACAGTTAGGGAGGGTCGGAGGCCAGATTTGAACCCAGGACCTCCCATCTCCAGGTCTGACTCTTATTCACTGAGATGCCCAGAGAATGAGTTAAAATAGGAAGCTATCCCTCCAGAGTATCTCCGTAGCCCAAATCCAGGTAGCATCCCTGCAAGTATTTAGCTGGGAGCATCAGTCTCAAAAATGTCCAAGGACTTTGTTTTCCCTGCCGCTTAGGGGTCCTTCCGCTAAGACTTGGCCACCACTGATTGAATATTGAACCAGTCAGTATAAGTTCATTTTGGCCTCCTTTCTCAGTGGTCACCCTAGGACCAGAATTACTGTCTGTGACTCCAGCCCTCCCCTAGTTTCTTCCTTCTTCCCTTCTTCTCTGTCTCTCTCTCCCTCCTGCTCCTCCTCTCTCTCCTTCCTTCCTTCCTTCCTTCCTTCCTTCCTTCCTTCCTTCCTTCCTTCCTTCCTTCCTTCCTTCCTTCCTTCCTTCCTTTCTTCCCTCCTACCTTCTTCTGTCTTGGTATCCATATCAGTTCCAAGACAGAAGAGCAGTAAGGGCTAGACTATGGGGGTTAAGTGACTTGCCCAGGGTCACATAGCTGAGAAGTGCCTGATTTGAACCCAAGATTTCCTGAGTTCTCCAGGCCTGGCTCTCCCCACTGAGCCACCTAGTTGCCTACTCCTCTAGCTTCTGGTCAGATGTCTGACTCACTGGGTTGACTCACAGCCCCCCAACCTAGCAGGATCCTGGGTCCGCAGTCCTGAGGGACCCAGGGGCAGGGCAAGACCAGGTGAGGGGGGCACTGAACAGAGCAGAGAGGTTCAGGAGGCTCGAGGCAGATCATCCTTTTTGGGGTGGGCTGGGGGAAGTAAAGACAATCCAACAGCAGAGACACATCCGCATTTTCTTTGTTGTTTTTTTTCTCTTTTTAAAACAATATAGTGCAGACAGCACTTCTCACAGTAGAATATAATGGTCAATTTTAGTACAAAAAACATTCTCAGAGATTTGTAAATGCACTTAGTGCTTGCACAGGCCTTGCAGAAAGAACGCTTTCTGTCTGAGCACGACTGTAGAGCGAGAGGGGAAGAAGAGAGGAAGAGCTTGGGGCCTGAGGGGACAGGAGGTAGGGCAAGGAGAGGGGTGTTCTCGAACGCAGCCCCCCTGGGATTCTAGGCTCCCCACTCTACCGACAGACATGGGGAATGGACTGCGGGTGGGGTGGGGCGTTCCAAGAAAATGGAAAATAAATACCCAAGGACCAGGAAATAAAGCCACAAACTTGGTTGGTGGCATGGGGGGTGGTGGAGGGGAAGGCAGGGCAGGGGGGCTTTTTTTTTAAATTTCAGAAAAACAAAAATCTGAGGGAGGAAATCAAGATGACCAACAGGACAGGGAGGATGGATCCTGGGCTTCGAAAATCTAATGTGTCTCTAATTCCTACTGGGTGAGGGGGGAGGAGGAGGAGGATGGCCAATGGGCAGAAGGGCCTGGAGACTGAGCAAAGGCTCCGGTGACCCTGGCTGAGATGCCTCAGAAGGGAGGCCCCGGGGCCAGGGGGAAGATGTCATGGCTCGCCCAGGGGAGGAAGAGGGAGGGGTAGGAACAGGACAGTCGTGGGGCCTCTTCTGGTGGCTCTTTCATTTCTGCCAAGAAGGCTGGGGGATGGGGAATGGCATCCGGAGAGGACTGTGGGGGGAGGGCCAGGGAGTCAAGGAGGTGGCAAAGATGGCACAGTCTGGCCCCTCCCCCGCCCCCACCCTTCCAGTTTCCCACCGATCCAGTCTAGGATTGGATGAAGACCATCCCGGTAGCAGCCCGACACCAAAGTGGGCAGGAGGGGCCACACAGAGCCGGCGCCAGCCATGTTTTCCAAGTGGTTTCTTTTGCTTTCTCTAGACGGTTCCCAATTTTTTTGCAAAGCAGTGCAAGTGAGAGATTGGACCATGGCGGAGGCCTGGCAGCGCCCGGGGGGCTCTGGAACCTCCTGCCTGGCCTCCTCCTCCAAGAAGCCCCCCAGTCATTGACCAGCCCCTGGGCTCTCCCCTTCTGAATGCTCAGGCGGCCCGGCCCTCCCGGCTGGCCTCTCGGGGTCTCCCAGGGCCCGGGAGAAGCCTGGACCGGTGGCCCGCGGGGGCGGAGGGGGTGAGGAGGGCCCTCTCCCCCGGCTCCCGCCCTCCTGGTCTGTCCGTGTGGCCCGGGCCGCGGCCCTTATCTGTAGACGGGCAGGCGGATGTGGGCGTGCTGGTGGTCCAGGAGCCGGGGGACGGACACCGTCTCGTAGCCCTTGCCCAGCATCTGCTCCTTGATGCAGGGCGGGTGGATGTCGTTGATGAGATACTCGAGCGACTGGAGGCTACTGCTGAGGATGGACGTGTTGCAGACCGTCTTGCTGGGGAGGCCGGCCAGCCCGTCGGCGGCGGCGGGGTGCACGGCCAGCTCCCGGGGCCCGGGGCCCAGCTCGGGGCCCGGGTTGTAACAGTCGCTGTTGGGGGTGACCAGGATGCTGTTCCAGGGGGGCGCGAAGTAGGGCCCCACCGCGAAGTTGCCGTGCATGCCCACGCAGTTCAAGGGGGAGGAGCTCACCTTGTCCCCCGCCCCGCCCAGCGCGTAGGGGCGGGGGGCGGCCCCGCACGCCTCGGGGGACTTGCTCACGGCGCCGCCCCCGCCGCTGCCCCCGCTGTACATGCGCAGCTGCTGCTGTTGCTGCTGCTGCTGCTGCTGCTGCTGCTGCTGTTGCTGTTGCTGCTGCTGCTGCTTCTGCTGCCACAGCAAATAGTCCAGGCCGGCCCCGCCGCCGCCGCCGCCGGCGTCCGGGTACCCGGCGGCCTTGAGGCCCCCCAGCGCCATGGCCGGCGTGGCCCCTACGACTAGCTCGGCCCCCTTGCGACAGTCGGGCAGCATGGCGCTGGCGTAGGCCAGCGCGGAGCCGGCCATGCCGGAGAAGCCGGCGGGGGTGGCCGCCGTGGGGCGCTTGGCCGGGCTGGGGTGAGTGACCGCGACCCCCTGGCAGGCCGGCTGGGAGCCCTGGGCCTGGCACTGCTGGTTGACCTGGTAGATGATACTCTGAATGGAGGGCAGGTTGGAGGGCGGCAGCGCCAGCCCGCGCCCGGCCAGGGGGATGACCGAAGCCGCCACCGTGACGTTGGGGGGCGGGGCGGGCCCCTCCAACGGCTTCTGCCCGCCGTGGTAGCCCAGGGGGGCGGCGCTGGGCCCTAAAGTGCTCGACACGGGGTAGGGCGCGATGCCCACCTGCACGGCCGCAGGGGACAGCTTCGTCCGCTTGCCCTCCACGCTCTTGACCACCCCTTTGCCGGAGGAGGAGGCGGCGCCGGCGGCAGCCGGGGCAGAGCCGGAGCCGGAGGACACGGCTGCCTTCACGATGGCCAGCAGGCCTTGGTAGCCGCTGGCGTGCAGCGGGTAGGGGCTATAGCGCTGGCCCGTCGTGTCGTACCCATTGACGGTGCGGCTGAGGTGTTTGTGCTGCGGAACGCGGATGTTGGTGGGGAAGATCTTGATGCTGAGAGGGCTGTTGGCCACCTTCTGGGCGTAGGCGTCCAACTCGGCCGGGCTCGGGTACCGCGGGGAATGCATGGAGCTCACCGGCTCACCTAGGACAGACACACGGCAAGAGTTAGAGCTCTTTCTGGGCTGGGGCCTGGCTGCCCCAGGCTCCATGGGCCCCCCTTCTCCCTGAAATCTCATCAGGTCCTTTTCCAGGACACTGGCTCTAACAGTGCCCCATGGCACCCTGGGTCCTCTCCTGGGCATTAGCACCAGCTGCCCTACCCTGATCCCTTGCTGCCTTTCCTGGGTTCCGATCCCTCTGCTCTCTTCCAGCCCCTTGTTTTCACATCCTCTCATCGGGCCTCCCCCTTTGGCCCAGGCTTCTAGACCCACCATCTTCATGACTTCCATAACTAAGCACCTTTAGGCCCTGGCACCCACCCTTGGGATTTCCATACCCTCCTGGGAGGATTTCTTTTCTGTGATGACTGTCCCAATGAGAGTGAAGACTCCTGAAGAGGAGCAGGGACAAGGGGTAGGAGGGTGGCTCGATAGATTGAGAGCTGAGCCTGGAGACAGGAAGTCCTGGGTTCCAGTGTGGCCTTAGACACTTCCCAGCTGGGTGACCCTGAGCAAGTCAACTAACCCTCATTGCCTCGCCCTTATGGCTCTTCGTGCTGGAATCAATATTTAGTATTGATTATGAGATGGAAGGGAAGGGTTTAAAAACTAAAAAGGAACGGTGGGGATGGCTCGTGTTCTCCACTGGTGTCCCCAGCCATTAGCACAGCGCTCGGGACACAGTAGGCCCTTCGTTAATGCCTTTTCATTCAATCATTTGTTCATTCATTCACCCAGTCATCCATTCAATCTCTCCCCAAAGCCAGCTAAAAGTGATTACAAATGACTCTTAATTAGAAGCAGCGTGCTACTCCTAACAGAAAGGGTTTGGAGTCAGAGGGCCGGGCACGAATGCCAGCACCGCTGCCTACCAGAGGAGGCCCAGAAGACCCTGCAGGTCCTGTCGGCTTCGAACTGCTGACCTTTTTTTTTAATCCTTCCCTTCTGGTCTTAGAATCCATACTTTGTATCTGGCCCAAGACAGAAGAGTGGAAAGGGCTAGGGGATGGGGGTGAAGTAACTGGCCCAGGGTCACCCAGCTGGGAAGTGTCTGAGGCCAAATTTGAACCCAGGACTTCCTGTCCTGGCTTCAGCCCAGCTGCCCCCTACGCCGGTGGCCTTTACTAGAGAAGGCTGGGGGAGACTCTGGGGTGAGGAGGCCGAGGGGCAGCAGTAAGTAGGCTGCTTTTATTAGCGTGTAAGGAGAGATGAAGGGGAGAAATGCGCCGTCCGCCCGAGAGGGTGGCTGGAGCCAGATGGCGGAGGGTTTTGGAAGCCAGGCAGAAAGGCTGTTGGAAGGGTTTTCTGAAGGTGGGGGGGCTGGTAAGAAGGAAAAAAATAGATTTTTGTTCATTTAAAAAATGTCTATTTTAAAAAATCCAGGTGGAGGAAGAGCCTCTGACGCTGCTTGGGCAAGCCTTGTCTGCCTGGAAGCTCCCTGCAGGCAGGGGCTGGTTTTGTCCTGTCCAAAGCTCCGGCCTCGGCCCTGGCACATGGAGGGGGCTCAGTCAGGACTTCCTCGTCCCCCACTTGTTTTTGCTGTCAGTCTGGCTAATGAGGCCGGCTCCTGGGCTTCTCTCCCGAGGAGCATCCTCTGGCATCGGCACGCCACGGTGCCCCCTTCCCAGGCTGGCCTTGGAACTCGGGGCGGCTGGCAGCCTGCGCCCCTCTCGGCTTCTCCCAGCGCCCCTGGGACCCTGCCCGCCTGCCTGCCCGCCTTCCTCCCTCACCCTGTCTCTGGCTTTGACAGCAGGCTGAGCCCGGTGGCCGAGCCTTATTTATGAACTGTCAGGCACGGGCTGAAGAGTGTAATTTACATGACACATTAAATGTCCGAGCTGTTAGCCAAAACAAACAGCCGTCAACAGGCAGGGCGCCCCGAGACCTTCCTTCGGGGGCTCCTCCTGGCCTCCAGCCCCCTCCGAGGCCGGGGCGCACCCTGCGCCGTCTGAGGAGGAGCCCAGACGCCTGACTCCGGGTGGCTCACCCTCCCGAGGCACGGGGATCAGAGCTGCAGCCCAGGGCACCGAAGAGACTGATCCAGGGTCCCACAGCTCCCAAGCACCGGAGGAGGGATCCGATCCTGGCTTTCCTGGATCTCCTCTCCTTTGTCTGGACATCCAGCCCAGGACCAGAAGGCTCTAGAATTAGATCTGGAAGTAACCTTGGAAGAGATCAGGAGCACCCTCTTCATTTTACAGATAAGGAAACTGAGGGCCAGAGAGGGGAAGGAGCTTGATCAGGGGGATTAAAACCCAGGACCTCTCTCTCTCTCTTGTTCCCTGCTGTCTCTCACTCTCTGTCTCTTTCTCTATCCCTCCCTCTCTTTCCCTCCTCCCTCTCTCCATTCTTTTTCTGTCGGTCTGTCCATCTCTCTGCCTCTCCCTCTCTTTCCCCCTCTCTCTCTCCATCTCTTTCCCTCTCTTTCCCTCCTCCCTCTCTCCACTGTCTCTCTCCATTCTTTTCTCTGTCGGTCTGTCCATCTCTCTGCCTCTCTCTCTCCATCTCTTTCCCTCCCTTTCTCTCTCCCTCTCTCCACTGTCTCTCTCCATTCTTTTCTGTCTCTGTCTCTTTCCCTCTGTCCCTCTCTGTTTCTGATTCTGTCTCTCCCTTCTCTCCCCTCTCTTTCTCTCCCTCTGTCTCTTGCCTTTTCTCTTTGTCTCTGTCTCTGTTTCTCACAGGTTCAAATTCTGCCTTAGATGCTGAGAAGAGGCCAGCCTTCTTGATAGCCGTTTCCACAGGCGAGAGTTCCTTATATCAAGGAAATGACAGGTGTAGCCCTGAGCTCCCCATTAGAAGTATAAACCCTTGCCTTCTGTCTTATAATCAATATTGCGTATTGGTTCCAAGCAGTAAGGGCTAGGCAATGGAGGTTAAGTGACTTCCCCAGGGTCACACAGCTGGAACGTGTCTGAGGCCAGCTTTGAACCCAGGACCTCCCATTTCTAGATGTGACTCTCAATCCACTGAGCCACCCAGCTGCCCCATCATATATATATATAAAATAACCCTGACCTTCTGTTTTAGAATCAATATTAAGTGTCAGTTCTAAGGCAGAAGAGCAGTAAGGGCTAGACAAGGGGGTTTAAGTGACTTGCCCAGGGTCACACAGCTGGAACGTGTCTGAGACCCGAATTGAATTGAGCCCTTCATTTTATAGGAGACAAAATATAATGTAGGGCAGAGAGGGGGGACCTGGGTTCAGATTCAGTCTCTCTATCCAGGATAAGTCATTTAACCCCTAAAGGGCTCTGACAACTGGGTAAGACTGAATCACAGGACAGTTGGGGCATAAGCCTCAGTACAAGAAGTTTCCTCCTTGGGAAGTGCTTAAAAAAACAAAGAAAAGCCCATCTATTTCTCTGGGTACACTTTGCTTTTTCCTCCATAGAACATGTTCTGGGCAGGAGCCGTTTTGTCAACGAGGTGCAGTGGATGGAGGGCTAAAGTCAGGAAAACTTGAGTGTGGATCCTCAGCGTTCTCATCTGTAAAATGGGCATCATGACAGCCCCGAGGCTCCAGTGGGATGGTACACACAGAGCGCTCGGCTAACCTGCAAAGGCCTAAGGACCGTCAGCTGAGTGCCTGGGCCAGATGGAGGACTGGGCAGAGGCTTGCCGGCCAGATTCCTGCCCAGAAGGCGGCGGGGAGCGTGTTCTGGGCCGGTTCCTCCCCTCTGCTCGGGCTCCAACACTCCCTTCTCCGCCTGGCCCTGGGCCGGTTCTGCCCAGGCTCTACCCGGGGCAAGGCGCTCGGCGCTCTGACCTGCCCCTGTTCCTGGACAGAACTCTTCCTAAGTGGCCTAAGAGAAAGTCGGTGTGGAGAATGGAAATGTCACTCGGGCCAAGGGGGGAATCTTTCTCTGAGATTGGATTTAAACTACATTATACAAGCAATTTCATGGGTGCTTAGCGCCACTCCAGAGTCCCAGAAAAAGGAGGAAAGCTTTCCATTTACCCGCTATAAATCAGCCGCAGCCATAATGAGCACAAAAATGTCACTTTTATGCAATTTTACAGATGAACAAAACTGGGGAAATTAACTGTAGTAACCTACTGGAGTCAGCAAAAGTAGCTGCAGACAAAAAATTATATCTGTATATATTTTCGTGCCCCTCCAACCCTCTCTCAGGCAAGTTTCTGCCATTCTGGAGTGAAAACTCATTTGTCCTTCCCATTATAGTTTCATTTGGAGTTTATCTTGAGTATCCAATGAGCCACCAGCTGTGAAAATGATTAAATCTACAAAATCTATCTAATGGATGGAATAAATTAGGTGTTTAAAACCTCAAGGGGGGAAATGGGGGAACGCCTGGCCTGGAGTCATCCAGAAGAGGGGGTCCCCTGAGGCCTCCCCGACCCCCGTTAGCCCTTCTGCTTCCCTCTTGTCCCTCCCAGACTTTCTGACCGGGACTGTGGGCAGCCGGACAGTCAGGGGATGGACCTAGCATGTGGTGCGTAACCCGGGGCAAAGGCATCTCATAGAAATAGATGGGTGTCAAAAGCCTCATCTTCCCTCTTGGAATCTATACTGCGTTTTGGTTCCAAGGCAGAAGAGTGGTCAGGGCTAGGCAGTGGGGGTGAAGTGACTTGCCCAGGGTCACTCAGCTAAAAAGTATCATTCGTACTGATTTTCTGTTTGTTTTTCCTGGGAGAAGAGCGTCAGGGCTGGACAGTCAGGGTCCCCCGGCTAGGAAGGGTCTGAGGCTGAGTTTGAAGCCAGGTCCGGCTTTCCCTAGTCTAGGATGTTTCCCTGCATGTCTTATAGTGAGGGAAATTACAGCATTTATTATTTATTACATATTATTTATATATGCTGTTTCCCCTTTGTTTTCCCTTCCTAAAATATAGATTTAACAGTCTGCAGGACCAAACTTCAGAGGGTCAGCTTTTCAGAGGGGGCCCCAATGGGATGGGACGATTTATCTCTGTTGGGAATTTCCCAACATTCGGGAGGGGGCTCTGGGTCAGGAGTGATGTTATTTTGTGCATTTTGTATTTGTTTCTTGGGGTCCATGTTGGGTGACCCCCTCCTCCCCCCAGAATAGGGGCTCCCAGAGGGCAGGAAGGCTTCCACTTTTATCTCTGCATCTTCAAAGCCTAGCAGGTGCCTGACAGCAGGCTAGGACTGAAGCTTCTGCCATGAGGCAAAGGATGGAGACTGGTCCAGGGAGCTCCCCGGGGGAGGAAACCCTGTCTCCTGACAGAGGCCAGCCCCATCCCTGCTCTCAGTCTCAGAGGGGCGGCTAGTAGCTCTGATTTGCCCAAATGGCCTGTATGGATCAAAGCCAGGACTTGAATCTGGGTCTTTGTGGCTTTGAAGTTGATTTTTGAGCAGGCAAAAGCAGGAAGGCAGTGAGTGGAGCTTCTCCCACCTGCAACACTTACTAGTCATGGACAAGTCATGTCACCCCCCAGACCTGTTTCCTTATCTATAAGTTGGGGAGCCTCTGGGGCCCCTTTGACCTCTCTGAGTCTCAGTCTCCTTGTCTGTAAAATGGGGAGCTCAGTCTAGCTGGCCTCTGGGGCCCCTTTGACCCCTTGGGTTTCAGTCTCCTTGTTTGTAAAATGGGGAGCTCAGTCCAGATCTGTTGCCCTCCCTGGGTGTCAGGGTCTTCATCTATAAAGGGCCACCTCTCTGGGCTCTTCCCTCCTGCACCCCTCTCTGTCCCCATCTCGCACCCTAGCCCCAGTGTCATTTGCCAAGCATCCAGAGGCAGTGCCCCAGATGGCAATGAAAATGACACCATTAGAGGGGGTTCCTGGGGGTGAGAGAAAGGGGCCTCTCACTGAGCAGGAACAGGGGTCTCCCAGCCTTTTCTTCCTCAGCCAACAGGCTCAGGAAACTTTGGGGGAAGAAGGGGGGAGGCAGCCACCCTGAAGGCCCCCCTCTGCTCCGCAGTAAGGCCTGGCTCTGGGGGCCAAATGCAATTGCACACACTTCATTCCAGTAAGTAATGGTATGGAAAAAGACCTCAGATAAGCATTTCACACACACTCTTTGAAGACGGGCAAACATTTCCACGTGAGTGCCACGAGACTCTCTCTGCCTTACTTCTCCATTCCTCCCTCACCCCAAAACAGGAGGCCCCCCTCTAGCTCCTCAGTGGCCCGGGCCAACCCCATGAACCTAGATCCCCACTCCTAACAGCCTCTTGGGGGAGAGGGGCTGCCCTGGGCTCGTTTCACGGGCACCTGAGAGCTGGAAGGGAGCCCGGAAATCTGAGAACACATATCACAGAACTGGAGAGCTGATCCACCCCAATTCCTACCTAATATACCTGATGCATACAGGTATACTAGCCTTTGCTTGAATACCTCCAAGGATGGGGAGCTCACTCTCTCCCAAGGCAGCCCATCTCTGTTAGGCTCTCGCTTCGTAGAGGGGAAACTGAGGCTTCCCAGAATGGTTAAGGAACCTCCTTAAGGCAGGGCAGCTGGGTGGCTCAGTGGATGGAGAGCCAGGCCCAGAGATGGGAGATCCTGGGTTCCAATCTGTCCTCAGATGCTTCCTAGCTGTGTGACCCTGGGCAAGTCACTTTACCCCCATTGACCAGCCTCACATCTCTCGTGACCCAGAACCAATGGCCAGGACTGATTCTAAGATGGAAGAGGAGAACTTAAAGAAAAAAAGAAAAGACACCCACAGAAGATGCCACATCTAGGAGGGAGCCCAGTGGAGAGAGGAACTCAGTTCTTCTGAACCCAAATCGGATGCTCTTTCTCCCCTGCTAGTCTGGCTTCCAGGACCCTCTTTTTAAAGGCGAAGGAACTGTGACTGGGAAGGTCGACACGACTTGCCCAAGGTCCTTTCTATGCTCCCATTTCTCAGATGAGGACAAGAAGGCTCGATGTGGGTCTGGTGGTTTGCCCCCAGGACACTCGGTCACTCTCAGGCCAGGGTATCTGCCGCCACAGGCAGGTCCCCCCTTGCCTGGGATCTGCGTGCTGCCCTCCAGGGGCTCCCAGGTGAACAGGGGACACAACAAGTGCGCAAAACCCCAGTTACAGACAGCTCCCGCAGCCTTCCAGGGCAGGCCATAGGGAGCCAGGGTGGTGCTACACCCTCAGACTCACTCAGACTCAGTGACAACCACATCTGCCTCCCTACCGTTCCGCACACTCAGCCCTCCATTTCCCACCTCCATCCCTTTGCCGCGGCCGTCCCTCGTGCCAAGAATGTCGTTTCTTCTCCCCTTTTCCCTTTGACTCCCCACCTCATTCTGTCTATATTCTCTACCCGTCTGTACATGGACGTCACTCCCACAAACATGGAAACCCCTGGAGGTGCGGAACCGCCCCCTCCCCCCCCACCGGCACTCGAGCACACGTGGACCCAGGCCTCTGTGGTGCCTGCCAGCTCTAGGCTCAGGGACCCCAGGGGACTCCAGACACAGAACACCAAGGCTCATTAGGGTGTAGACACGTAGCCCATTAGGGTGTAGACACGCAGACCCCATTAGTGTATAGACATGTAGACCCATTAGGGTGTAGACATGTAGACTCATTATGGTGTAGATCCATTAGGGTTTAGACATGTAGACCCATTAGTGTGTAGACCCATTAGGGTGTAGACACATAGACCCAGTAGGGTGTAGACACGAAGACCCAGTAGGGTTTAGACACGCAGACCCAGTAGGGTGTAGACGTGCAGACCCATACATATGCAAATGGATAAAAATTGAGTAGGTGACCCCCCCTTGCACATCCTGGTGCTCAGAGGTGCCGGATCCTGGTCTGGGCCAGGCTCCCCCCCAAAAACACGCGAGGGCACACATAGACCCAGGATGCCCACGGCATGCTGCGACATACACAGTCACGTCATGGGCCAGGTCCCAGGCCAGGAGTGAGGAGTGCGAGGAGCTTCCACGCCAACAGGGGAGATGCCAAGCATCTACTGGAGAATGCAGAGTTTGGGAGGAGGGAGGGAAGGCGCTGGGGCTGCCCAACAGGGACACTGAGAGCTCGGAAGGAAGGACGTGTGTGTGCATGTGTGCACGTGTGTGCGTGTGTGCATGTGTGCCTCCCCACCCAGCCCCTCCCCAGGCCGAGCTCCTCCCCTGCTCCCTCGGGCACGTCTCCATTAAGGCCTTGTAAGGGTAATTTAAAAGGCAGAATGGAAACGAGGTCAGCGGCCATTGCTGCCATTAAGGGGATGTTATGGGCCTTTTACAGGTGTCTTAAATAGACATTGTTATTAACGAGTATATTAAACCAATTAAAATCAGAGCCTCAGAGTGGGACTTAATGTAACTGGGAGGAGACGTGTGAGACCACTTCATATTCCTGGCTGATTCCGGTCGGCAAGATGGGAGCTGCAGAGGGAATGGGGGCTGGGCTGGCTGGTCACGGTCACCGGGTTGTCCTTGGGGCCTGGCGCCCAGCATGGAAGAGAGTGTGGGATGGAGAATCAGGAGAGTCTGGGTTCAAATCCAGCCCCACCTAAGTAGCACTGTGACCCAAGGTGAGCTATTGAACTTCTTTCAGCCTCTGTTTCCTTATCTGTAAAATGGGGTTGTTTTGAGGAACAAATCAGAGAATAGAAAGTATTTGTACACCTTGAAATACTATAGAAATGCCAAGGTTAAATGAGCTATGCAATACAGGATAGGTACTTCTGAGGCCCTATCTTGCTCCAAGATGCTCTGATCCCAGAATCCTTTTCTTTGTGCATGCCCTCAGATATTTGAAGATAATAATAACCCCCTTTATTTCTACCATGTTTTAGATGATCACATCCACCCAGCAAGGTAGGTGCTAGTATCCCCATTTTACAGATGAGGGCATGGAGGCAAATGAAGATGAAGTGACTTGTCCAGGGTCACACAGCTAGTATGTATTTGAGGCAGGGTTTGAACTCAGGTCTATCTCAAGTCCAATGCTAATTGATTACTAAATAGGATTCTCACCTCTGACTGTTAGCCTGTACCATGATGCCTTCCATGAGTACAAAGCTAGTCGGCACCTTGGAGGTAATCTAGTTCAACCTTCTTTGTAATCCAGGGTTAGCGAGTTAGAGAGCTTGGCTGAAATTATGTCTTCTTAATAAAAACTCAGTACTTTTCCCATCCATTGATAATCACTCAGCATCTATCCATCAAGTACTTCCTATGTGCCAGGTACTGTGCTCAGCTTTGGGGATACCCACTCGTCCCATCTTCAGCCTGTTCTGGTCAGGGTTTATAGGGAGAAGGGGGCTGTACCAGGCATCCCCAGCCAGTACCTCTTTTAAGAGAATAGCATCTCTACCTTGACTCTTGGGGTTCTTGCTGGGGGGGGGAGGAGCACAGCAGTGTGGAGAGGCGGCAGTGGAGAAGGGGCTCCTGACTCTTCCCCATCCTATCTAGCAGACTGTCCTACAAACAGTTGGGGAGAGGGAGACAGTCTCCACTCTGTCCTCCAGCTGAAGAGAGCTGTTGGCCTTGGGCCGTAAACAAAGAGCCTGAGAGGATAAATAAAAGTAATCCAGGAGGCTGGACTGGGAGAGGAATGAGCTTGGGAGGAAAAGGGGAAGAGAGAGAAGGGCAGGAAGGCAAAAAAGGCAGAGAAGAAGCTGGGGAGCAGCAGGACCCACTAGAAGCCAGCCCATTCCCAGTAAAGGTGGGCTTTTAGCAGGAGAGGGCAGGGCACTTCCCTGATCAGATAGAGCCTACCGTAGTACCAAGAGCACAGGACTTGTGGGCAAAGCATCTTGCCTCTGACTCGGAGCAAATCACTTCATCTTTGTGTTCTTGGCTCTCTTGTCTGGTGAAAAATGAATTAATAATCCTCACAGCTACCTTCCTTCTAGGATGTGTGTGTCCAACAATGACAGCAGGGACCCTGGCCAGGGAGATCTGGGGATCTGAACCCTGTTGCCAGAGATCACCTCTAAAACCCTGGAAGCATTAGAGAAAGCAAGCTGTTGTGATATTATTAACCCAGAAACACCTTATCACAGACTCCTGTAAATTTGGGATTTAGGGGTGGGGGATCTCCCAGGCCATTGAATTCAACCCCCTCATTTTATAGAGGCAGAAACTGAGGCCCAGAGACAGGAAGGGACTTGTCCGAGTTCACATAGGTGGGGTCCTGCTATTCCTTCGTGACCCTCTGAATGATGTCCCATGAGCACAGGGTTTGGAGACAGAGGACAGAGCCCCCCCTGGGGCCCCCCGAGCCAGGGTCCTTGCTGTTGGTGCCTACAACGGGGAAGGGCAGGGGATAGGGTTGGGAGACAAGAGGCCCATCTGCATTCTCCTTCATCTTGACACCACTACCCTTGGAGGTGGCAGCATCCTGAATACTCAATTAACATGACACTAATTAGCTGGTGACATGGGAGGAATGCCTAATGAAGCCACTGAGGGGTGAGCTCTGAAGGAGGGGGAGCTGGCCACTGCTGCAGGGTGAGAGCAGGTATTGGGGGGCTTGTCTGCTTCTCTGCCACAGCTAAGCAGCAGGGGGCTTCCTTGCTGTTCTGAGGACTCTGCCCCTTTCCCCTCAGGCTCAGTGTCCTGAGACAGGCCTGGATGGAAGGATGGGAGCAAGGGAAGGATAAAAGACCTCTGAGGCAAGCTGGGGCCCATGGGTGGGACCCAGGAGCTGAGGGTGGGGGGCAGGCAGGCTCTCACTCCTGAGATCTGTGGAGGAGGGGCACCTCCTCCTTTAGGGGGTAGTAGCCACAGGGAGAGAAGGAGAAAGTGCCTGGAGTGGAGTACTGTTAGCATACCCTTCCTTTCTGCCGGCCCCCTCCCTTCCATCAAACCCCCTCCCACCAGCTGCCGGGGCTGTGACGGGCCGATCCCCTGTGTTGTCACATAGGAGAATGACAGGCTTGAACCCCCGGGGGGAAAATTACAGGGCTCCCAATTTCCTCCTAGCCCGTCTCTCCTGGCAGCCGCCAAGCAGCTCCCCCTCGCTGTATTAATGACTGCTTTCCACCCGCGGTAATTACCGTACGGCTCCTGCCGCTGCTGCCTGCCCGCCTGGGGCCCCAGAAGCCGTGGCAGCCGTCACTGTAGACAGTCGGCCTGGCGGTGCTGCTCTGCTTCTGGGGACCCGGACGATCCCTTTTCTGTGTTCAAGTGCTGGCTCCAGGGAGACCCTGTCCCTGGCAGGCCGCTAACTAGCCCCACAGGGTCATCTTACTTGTCCTTGGATGCTTGGCCCAAGCCTATCGGTCCCAAGGGAGCTGTTGGGAGACCCGGGGTCAAACCTCGGCTCTGTCTGGGGGGCCTGAGGCAGGGCACTTTCCTCCTCTGGGCCTCAGACTACGGGGGGTTGGATCCCTGAGGCCCCTCCAGCTCCGATATCAGTGACTCTATAATGAGCAGGACTGAACTTGGCAGAGTTCTCCTGGGCCAGGCCCGAGAGGAAGAATCACCCCTGGCCAAAGCCTGGACCATTCCCCCGCTGACTCCCACGTGACTCTTCGGAGAGCCTGGCACCATTCCTCCCGCCCTCTGCCTTTGCCTTGAGTCTGTCATGGGGCTCCAGGAGAAACTGGCTGGCTATGAGACGTGCTGACAGAGTGACAGGTTTGCCTTCAAGCACGAATCGATGAACACGTGTTTATTAAGCCATATTTACGAGCCAGGCCCCAGGGCTGGGCACCACGGGAACAAGTGGGAAGACGGAACAATCCCTGTCCTGGAGGAGCATCCCTCCTGCCCAGGGGAGATGGCATGCCCACCGGAAACAAGTGGGTCTAGACCCACAACGGGGCACAAACACATCTGGAGGCCTTGGCACGGAAGGAGCCCTGGCCAGGAAGCAGGGATGCTCAGAGGGTCCAGCCACAGTGACCCAAGAGAAGTTAAGGGGGTGGTCTCCATGACCTCGAAGGGTCCTGAGGCCCCCTGCAACTCTAGATCATTAACTAGAGGAGCCTCTTGCTTTACAGAAGGGAAACTGAGGCTGCCCTGAATGGTTAAGGAGCCCAGCTAAGGGGGGCAGTGAGGTGACTCAGGAGCTGCCCTCTAAATCAGTGACTCAGACGTCTCTGGTCGTTGGCCTGGGCTTTGTATCCCTCATTGTTAGTGCAGGGCCTGAAGCCCTGCAAGAACTCACCAAAAGCTTGTTGACCAGCCCTTGTTCCCCACCAGTGGAGACCAAAATCGGATGAACCAAGCCCACTAAGAGCAGCTTCTAACTCTTGAGCCCTTCCTTTACCACCCCAAAGGGCTTTCCTCACAAAAGCTCTGGGAGAGCCTCCTTCCCTATTCCTGGCTTTGGACCTCTATTGACCTTGGTCTCTGTCCCTCTCTCTTCTCTGTCTCCATCTCTGTCTTTTCCAAGTTCTCACCTGCCATTTTGGTCCCTCGTCTCCATCCCTCTATCTGCTTCCTCTCACTTTCTCCATCCGTCCATCTCCATCTGCCCATCTTCTACCTGCCTTCATTCCTTTATCTCTCAGTGTCTTTTTCTCTCTTCTCCATCCATCAGCATCTGATCCTCTCTCCATCACTCCTGTCTCCATCCCTCTCTTTTTCTCCATCCATCTGTGTCTTCCTGCCTCTTCCTTCCTCCATTTGTCCTTCCCCTGACACCTGCTCCCGCAGCTCTCTCTCTGGTCTCTGTGGCCCTTCCTCTCTCCCACTCCTCCTCCCCAGCTTCATTGGGGGATCTTCTCTGAGGGCCCCTGAAGGAGGGTGAGTCAAAGCCTGGGGAGGGAGGCCAGGCACTTCCATTTCTCAGGCTATGCTTGCTAACAGCTAAATAGTTGGACCTACTCTTGGTGGTCAAGATTTGTCTGAAATATTATTGGAATTGCAAATTGGTTTGTTTCTTCCGTGTTTCATTAGTGGAAAAGGAAGAGGCATTGCCCGTGGCAGTAACCTCCTGGCTTGCTCTAGTGCACTGACCATAGGAGTCCCCATGGCTTGGAAGGGATGGGGCAGGCTGGGGGGCGGGGAGGGAGGAAGAGAGGGTCTCCCCCATTTCTATGGGGCTGAGCCAAGGTGGGCATGAGGAGCCTCCAGACAGGGCTGCCCTTGAAACTTCTGAGATCATTGAATCTGAGAGCTGGGAGGCACGAGGTAGTGGGCAGGATGACAGACTCCAAGTTCTGAGTTCAAGTTCTGTCTCAAAGACTTATTGAATGGGGCAGGTCCCTTCCCCTGACCTGTGTCTCATGCTCCTCATTTGTAAAATAAGGAACTTGGCCATGATGCTCTCTAGCCTCTTCCTTCTCTGTCATCTAGGACCTTAGGAGGGCTCTCCAGTGTTTTGTGTGTCAAGGCACCCTGTGACAGCCCCTGCCCAGGATGATGATTCTAAATGCCCCAATAAAATTAATAGGATTAATATTCTAAATTAATTAATTAAATAAAAATCTTCAATTAAAAAAATTTAATAGAATTACCAAGAAAACAAATTCTATTGTAATATAGTTACCAAGATCATGGACTCTGACCTGGTTGAAGCCACCCCCTTTTCCACATGGGCAGATGGAGGCTTACAGAAGGGAAGGGACTTGCCCAAGGACACAGTGACTTGGAGGCAGAGCTGGCTCCTCCTCCCCATCAATATCCCACACTGCTTTTCCAAGGACTCAGCTCCCAGAAGTAATGACAGCTTCCACGCCAGGCCCAGAGGCCCAAGAATTACTGGAAAAACTGTAGGATGTCTGAGCAAGAAGGGACCCCTGAGGCCATTGAGGCAGACCTCTCTGTTTTACTGAGAAGGAAACTGAGGGCTTAGCAAAGATAAGGGACTTGTCTAAAGTCACACGGGCATGGCAGAGGGGGAATGGGAATCCTATTTCTCTAAGTCCAGAGCTAGCCTTCAGCTGAAGGCCTGGGGGCCCCACTGATTGTAAGAGCCCATCCCCCCCCCCCTTTTCTGGATCCCCCCCCCAAGTTCCTGGCTGTCCTGCCTTCTGGGACCAAGCGAAGCCAGCTGCTCCAACCCAGGCCACCTCCAGCATCCTGTCTGGCTCTGGCCGTGGCCTTCCCCCACCAGCCCTCGTTGGGGTGCCCCCTCCCTTCCCCTCCTCATTCTGTCCCCCAGCATCTGCTCCAGGCCTCTCCGGTGAGCTTTGGTCCCAGATAATCCCTGGCCTGCCTACCTCCCAGGATCAAATGAGATAATCTCCGGCCATGGGCTTTGTCAAGCGCAAAGCGCTCCAGAAACGTCACCCATTATTACTGCTCTTCTATGGAGACATGAAAGGCTCAGGCCGGGTGTACAATAGAAGGGCTGGAGAAATGGGGACCACCTGGGGGAGTCTCTTCTCCCTGCCTCTCAAAGTGGGAGTCTGGGGCCAATCAGACTTCAGCTCTCCAACTTAATCACAGCTGGGTGATGAGAGCTCTATCGGGCAGTGTAAGGGGTGCAAAGGTTACCTGGGAGGGCAGAGAGGAGGTGCCCCCCTGCCTGGGAAGTAGAAACCATTATCATTCCCATTTTATAGCTATGGAAACTGAGGCACACAGTGGCGAAGGGACTCGTCTGAGGTCACCGAGTGAGGGTCTGAAGCAGAATTTGAACTTAGATCTTCCTGACTCGACCCCTTTGATACCAGCTGCTTATTTAGATAACATTTTCTGGGGGGGGGTTTAGCTGTTGTTCTTAACTTAAAAGAGTCACTTTATGTCTTCGGGCGCCCATTTCCTCATCTATAAAACGAGAGGGTCAGACTGGATCTGACTGGGGTCTATGAACTTACACTTTTTAATAACCCTATTTTAATTCTGGGTGTTTGGGGGATTTAAAAGAATTCTTCTGAGGAGACGTGTCCCAGCTTCCCCAGACGCTGCTCCCAAGAGAGGGGAAGGACCCCTGGGCTACAGGACCAGATGGATTGACCGGGGAATTCTACCCAATGTTTAAAAAACAATTACTTCCAATACTATATATAAGCCATGTGAAAAAAGAACCAGAAAAGAGAGCGCCCTCCCAAATGCCCATGATGGTACAAATAGAGTGTTGATGCCTAAATTAGGAAGAGGGAAAACTAAAGAGCAGTCAGTGTCCGTAACATTGATACCAACATTTTAAATAAAGAGCCAGCAAAGAGAGTACCACGTTATATCACAAGGATCCTATATGATGAGCAAGTAGGATTTCTACCAGGAATTCAGAGCTGGTTCAATATTGGGAAAACCCAAAATGACAATAACAAACCCCCCCAAATCATCTGATTATCTCAATAGTGTAGAAGAAGTTTTTGATAAAATACAACATTCTTTCCTCACTAGAAAGAGGGCAGCTAGGTAACACAGTGGATAGAGTGTCCAGCCTGAAGTCAGGAGGACCTGGGTTCAAATTCAGCCCCAGGTACTTTTTTTTAGCTGTGTTGTGTGACTGTGGCCAAGTCACTTAACTCCAATCACCTAGCCCTTGCAGCTCTTCTGCCTTAGAACTGATACTTAGTACCAGTTCTAAGACAGAAGTTAAAAGAGTTTAAAAAAATAGCCAAAATTAGAGAGCAGAGGAAAGAATGGAGTTTTTCTTCAAATGATAAACAGTGGTAGTTATCTAAAAGCAAGAGCAAACATTATCTGTAAAAGGGACTGAAAGAGAATTTTTATTCCCTTTGTCTATTTCAAGTTAATCAAAAAAACAACTTAAAGTACCTCTACTTAATATTTAGTAAGTCACTAACAAAGAAAGTTCATACCCTAAAAGGTCACAAGCACTGCCCCACCCCCTCCCAGGACAGTGTAAAGCAAATTCAAAGGCTGCAATTGATTCTTGAGATGTGACTAGGAAAGCTGATGGGTGGAGAAAACTGCATATAAGTGTGAGCTTGAGAGAGATTTGGGCATCACTCTTCATTCTTGGAGGCCTTTAGCCTCCGGAGCGTGAGCTCTGGTCTCATTCTTGGTGTTCTTGGCCTTGTGTGTGCTGAAGGTTCTCAGTGATTTTTCAGTGTCTTTGGCAATTTGGATTTTGGCTTCCTGATCTGGACTTTGGATTCTGGTGAGATTCACATTCGAGGTCTGGAGGCACTAGGATTAGGACTTGGGGTATTTTTAGCTAGGTGATATTTTCTACCTCTTTCTTATATTTCCCACTTTAATATCTTTACCTTGCTGTAAATAAAGCTACTAACAGCCTACTGACACACAGTCTAACTTTAACTTTTATAAATGGCGACCACAACAATTCCTTTTTTTTAACCATTATTATTTTTGTCAAACCAAATTTTTAACTATTATATTTTGCAACCAATTTAAGTTATAACATGACAAACTAGAAGCTTTCCCAATAAGATCAGGGGTAAAGCAAGGATGCCTATTATCATCACTACAATTCCATACTGTTGTAGAAATGCTAGCTATAGTAATAAGTATATAGTAATAAGAAAAAAATGGAAGAATCGGCAATGAGGAAATAAATCTATCACTCAACAAATAATATGACAGTGTGCTTAGAGAATCCTTGAGAATCAATTAAAAACAAGTTGAAACAGTGAACAACTTTAGCAAAATTGTAGGATATAAAATAAACCCACATAAATCATCTGCATGCCTACATATCACCAGCAAAACCCAGCAGAAAGAGAGAGGAAGATAAATTCCATTTAAAATCACCACAGACAATATAAAATACTTGGGAGTCTACCTTCCAAGACAAACCCAGGAGCCATATGAACACAATAATAACACATTTTTCACACAAATAAAGAAATCTAAACCACTAGGGGAAAATTACTCATTGGCAGAATGAACCAATATAATAAAAATGACAATTCTACCTAAATTGATTTATCTGTTCCATGCCATGTCAATCAAACTACCAAAGAATTCTTTTATAGACTTAAATATCGTCAAAATTCAGCAGGAAGAATAAAAGGTCAAGAATATTGAGGGAATCCATGAAAAAAAATGTGAAGATGGCCTACCAGTTAGCTGATTTCAGATTTCTTTTTTTATTTCCCAATACCAGATCTCAAACTCCATTACAAAGTGGTAATCAAGCCAGCCTGGCAGTGGTGGATCAGTGGAATAGATCAGGTATACAATAAACCTTCATAAATGGCCATCGTGATCTTGTGTTTGATACACCCAAACTTAGAGGAGAGGAACTCACTATTTGACCAAAATTGGTAGGAAAACTGGAGAGCACTCTCCCAGGAAGTCGGTATGGACCAACATGTCACACCATAAACCAGAATAAAGACAAGGCGGCCACGTGATTTAGACCTAAAGGATGGTATCATTAGCAAAGGAGGGACTTGAGTTAGATGATCTTAAAGGTAACACAGCAGCTCTAAACTCTATGACTACCTTGTCTGGAGTCTTCACAGTAAACTGCTCTCTGTGCAAGAGTCTAGGGCAGAGGTGGCTGGACTTGGAGCCTGAAGGCTTGGGCTAAAATCTTGTCCCCCTGCCCCTCACTTCCTAGCTGAGGCACTCTGGGCAAGTCACCCAATAAGACCTGGTGCCTCAGTTTCCTCTTCTGTAAAAGAAAGGGATTGGCCTCAATGGCTTTCCAAGGGCTTTCTCAGCTCTAAATCTATGACTCTCAGACCCTAGTCCTCCAAGGCTCCCATTTGTTGCCTCAGTTTGCTCTTGGGGTTCTGGGGGGGGGGAGAGTCACCACCTACCTCTTCAGGTCAGCCTTTGGGTCAGACTCTCCCTAGAGAGGGCTAGGCAGAGATCCCACGATGCCAGACCCTGCCTCAGATGGGGCAAGACCCCTCTCTCGTTCTAAGACATTGGGCAAGGATGCTGGCACTCCCTGGGCTGCCAGGGAAACAGAGATGATCCTATCCCACTTCAGGGGAGTTGGGGGGGGGGTGTCTCGCCTTTGGAGCCAGAGCCCCATCTCTCCAAGCTCTCCAAGTAGTCCTTATTTTTAGCCGCAGATGACTCAAAGTTTATATATCAACAGCATGACAATAAATTCAAATATTTATTAATGAAAAAGCCCCACACAGCTGAAATAAACAGGACTGAGTCCCAGGAGCTGGAGCCTGGCTAGAGTGGCGGCGGCGGTGGTGGCAGAGAGGGGGGAAGCCTGGGGAGAGCCCCTATCCCTGTGGGGGTGGGCTAAAGGAAGGCGACCCATCCTGCCACCCGTTCCTGCCTCGGTGGGCCCAAGTCTCACTCCTGCAGAAAGGGGCGGCCCCTTTCATCTTTACCTTCACCTGTCTTAGGGACCGAAGACAGAGGTTTGGCCAGCAGGCAGCTCTCCCAAGAGAAAGAGGATGGGGAAAGAGGGGGGCCCTGCAGAGGGTGGGAAGCCAGCACCTGGACCCAGGGCACCTTCTCTGCCCCCGCCCCCGCTGTTTTCTTACATCATCCTCACGTCTTCCGGCTCACAGCCCAGGTGGGGTCCAAGGGCAGATCTCGGACTCGTTATTTCTGCCCTTTGGGTCTCCGTTTCCTTCTTGGTAAAACTGGGGGGGGGCTCGCTCTCTCTAAATAAAGGCCCCTCCCGGCTCTGCCCCCCGCTGCTCCGAGGCTCGTCTCCATGGGCCCAGGAGGACTGAGCAAGAGCCCAGATACTCTGGAGCAGCCCAAGGCCAGGCCTGGAAGGTGGCAGCCGGAAAGCACTACCTGGCTCCCTAAATGCCAGCAGCCCTCGGGCAGGGAAATGAGTCATCTCCCTTTTTGGTGAAATTCAGCCCCGAATTAATCAAAGGCCTGGCAGGCTAATAGGATTTAACAGCCCTACTGGCTGGGCCTGACCTGGCGTTGACCCGCCTGGCCGCCTGGGCTGGGCTCCTGGAACACAGCTATAAACGGCCCCGTGCCCAGCACCCAGGGATGATGGCGGAGCTACGCAGAGGGGCGTGCTGGGGAGACCCCCTCCCCCTGGCCCCTCGGAAGCCCTCGCTGCCCGGCCGAGCCGAGAGGACCCGCGAGCCGTCGTTTCCCATCTATAAAACGGCAGATGATCAGACGCTCTCAGGCTAGGATCCTCTTCCGGGCCTCAGTTTCCTTCTCTGTTAAAACACAGACTAGATGAACTCTGAGGTTCTTTCCAAGCCGAGATCCCTGATCCCAGGACTGAGAGCCGGGAGAAACCTTAACAGCCACCCAGGTTGGGCCCCTTATTTTTTTTACAGAAAAGGAAACTGAGGCTAGTGGGTAAGGGGGCTGGATGGAGGAACAAAGGACAGAGCAGAAATCCAAGCTGAGGCCTTCTGATCCTAAACGTTCCGTCCTTCCACCTCGTACTGCCTCTGCTTGAAAGGATGGAGCAGGGAGAAGGGGGGGCAGGGCTTGAGCCCCCCGGCTCCTCTGGGGGAAATAGAGCTGAGCTAGGCCCCTGGGGAGCAGGGCCAGGGCCTGGCCTGGCAGATGCTGCCCCTGACTGTGCCCCACGGGCTGGGGAAGCGGGGAGGATGCTGCGGCCGTGCCTGTCCCCCGGGGAGGGCAGAGACAGCCTCGTGGAGGGGAGCAGACCTTTCTGGACTCATTAGCCCAGAGCCAGGCCTGCTGGTCCTGGTCACCAGCCGAGCAGGGGCCCTTGTGGGAAGGCCCCAGGCCCCCCGCTAATTTGCTTATCTCTCTGTCCCTCCTTCCCCGCTCCCTTTCCTGGTCTCTTTAATTACCTGGTAAGTCAGTGTCACTTCCAATAAGTCTGGAAGGATCCAAGGAGCCCGCAGCTCCGGGCCAGGCTGCCAGGGGAGGGAGGGAGGCTGGGCGGGCACCGAGGATCTGGCTCCAGCTGCCCCCAGCCCACCCCGGGGCCCAGCCAGAGCACTTCAGGGCTCGTCCCCAGGAAGCCGCTCCAGCCTCCTCTGCAAAATGGGGGTTCGGACAGCCACGGACGGGAGGGCGCTTCGCCTTCTTGTCCGCCCTGGACCCCTGAGGCTGTCCGTCTGGGGAAGCCCGAGGACCCCTTCTCAGAGGGACAGAATTCAACCCAGCAGTACAAATGCAGGAGATTACACAGGAGGCCAGGCAGGGCCGGGAAGAAAGACCAGACATTCCTCACCATCAAAGTTCACAGACCCCCCAGACGCTAGGCTAAGAATGTCTGATCCAGAGAATCTCTTCAGGTCCTCCCCCGCCCAAACTCTGACAGTCCCTGTTCTAAGCCCCCTCCCAGTCCTGACACCCCTGTTCTAAGTCCCCTCCCAGTCCTGACACCCCTGTTCTAAGCCCCCTCCCAGTCCTGACACCCCTGTTCTAAGCCCCCTCCCAGTCCTGACACCCCTGTTCTAAGCCCCCTCCCAGCCCTGACACCCCTGTTCTAAGTCCCCTCCCAGCCTGGCAGGGGTAGCTGGGTAACCAGCCTTGGGCCAGCAAAGAGGCAGAAGGCAGAGCCACATCCAGACCGGCTCCTCTTCATCTCGAGGCTGCTTCTCTCCCTCAGAGACTGTCTGGGCTAAGCTCGCCTAATGAAGGCTCAAAGGGAACCCCAGAGAAGGAGGCGATTTGCTCCACGTCCCCTTGAAAGCTAACAGTAGAGCCAGGAGAACCAGCCCCCCCCCCCAGCTGGCCCCGGGGCCTGTCCCCCAAAGGAGGCCTCTGGAGAGGGAGGTGCTGACCCCCGCCCTCGCCCAGCCTGGTACTTACACTTCCGGAGCTCCAGGGTCTTGTTGGGGCAGGGGAGGTGCTGGGGAGCTGGGTTCTGGGTGCGCTGCAGACAGGCTAACATGGTGGAGGCGGAGGTGGGCTCGAGGCTCACTGCACTCTCTCACACTGCAAGGCAAAGGAAAAGCGGGTCACTGGGGGGCTGCCGGGGCCCTCGGAGGCAGGGCCCCATCCTACCCGGGGTTGGGGAGCAAGGAGAGCCATTTCTAGTTCAGCTCAGACAAGAGGGACGACGACCTGAGACCCAGCGCTCGAAGGGGCCTTGGAGGCCTTCCACCCCCTGGTTTTACAGATGAGAAGACTGAGGCCCACAGCTCACAGGCCCTGGACCTAGAGCAGAAGTTGGCCAAGTCTTTGCTGGGCCCTTGGCTCACCTAAGAGGTCCAACTCTCTCATCTGACAGAGAAAACGTCCTGCAGAGCTTGACCGGCCTAGTATTTGAGCTCAGGTCTTCCACACCAAAATGCGCATTTTGATTTTAATTTAGAAAAGAACCATTTGATTGATACTCTTGTTAGCATCCTGTAGCCTTCCAAACTCTCTCCATACCCGGTCAAAGACCAGAACATCCCCATCAGCCATCATTCTCCATGCAGAGTCCACCATGTTTCTCCTGAGGGGAGAGGCCTGCTTCCATGGTGGATTGGCTTTGGTATGAGAGGACCTGGGTTCAAATGCTACCCTCATCACATGGGTACTGGGTGGTGAACCCCATTTCCTCCCTGAGCCTTAGTTTCCTCATCTCTGAAGAGGGGCTTGTCTTAGAAGGCATTGGAGAAGCCCTCTAGCCCTCCAGCTATGACTCGAGGATCACCACAGGAGCCTCTGAAGGCAGGAGCCAACCCTGGCCTCTGCTCTTTTACAGGGGAGGAAGCTGAGACCGAAGAGGTGAGGGTTCCACTCCGTCTCCTGGGCGCTTCTCCCACCGTTTCACCCAAGAACCTGTCAGACTGACCTGCCTCAAAACATGGCGGCTCCATTGGGCGACCCTTCTAGAGAAAGCTTTGGCAGATCTTTCTATGAAGGCCTCCCCCTTAAGAAATGGATTCCTCAACTCCACCCTTTCAAAAGGTGCAAATGGGACCCTCCCCATTTTCTTAGATGAAGAAACAGGCTCAGGAAGGTTGTGACTTATCCACAGTCACCCCACGAGGGAGGATTAGACCTGGGAATCAAATGGAGGTCTTGGTGCCAGGTCCAGGGCCTTCCTCCCAAGGTTCAAGATCTGCAAGGTTTGCCCCCGTCATCTGGCTGCGGAAGGGGGGCTCTTCAGGCCCTTCAGGGACTGAGGGGCACCCTGGCCTCCCACCCACTGGGGACTGTCCTGTCTGTTTGTTTGTGCATCACTGCATATCGTTTCCACCATTAGCCTGGGAGCTCTGAGGGGGTGAGGACCGTGTTTTCTCCTTCCTCCCACCTCTCAGCGCTTAGCACACAGGAAATGCTCCTTAACAGGCCCTCTGATGCTGAGGAGCTGGAGAGCCTGGGCTTCTCTGATTCTTAGTTTCTCTGTTAAAATGGGTCTAACAAGAGCAGCTGCCTGGTAGACAGTGAGCTAGGATCTGACGAGGGCTTCCATCTGTCAAGTCGAGTTATCATCACTCCTACTATCTCCATCATGAGTGCCCAGCGGCACAGAGCCAATGCCAAAAGCAGAATTCGAACCCAAATTCGAACCCGGTCCTTTTGGTCCAAGTCCAAAAGAGAGATTATGTGTGATCTAGAGTCAGCAGCATGGGTTAGGATCCAGTCAGTTGTGACAATGATCTATCTATACAATCAGAGATCAGAATGTCACCCAGGAAGGTATAAATTCCTAGTCATTCCCCTGGGTGTCCAATCAGCTTTGAGTGCCTTCTGGAATGATCTCTCTGTCTGTCTGTCTGTCTGTCTCTCCCTCTCTCTATCTCCCTTTTGCTCTTTTTCTTCCCCCATCCCATCTCCCTCCCTCCCATTTTTTCTCCCTCTCCCTCCTTCTGTCTCCCTCTCTGTCTCTCTCCCTCTCCCTTCCATTCTCTCTCTCCCCCCCCCTCTATCTCTGTCTCTCCCTCTCTCCCTCCTTCCTTCTCTCCCTCTCTGTTCCTTTTCTCCCTTTTTCTCTCCCTCTGTCTCTCTCTTCCTCTGCATCTCTCCCTGTCTGCCTCTCTCTTTCCTTCCCTCCTTCCTTCTCTCTCTCTCTGTCTCTCCCCCCTCTCCCTCCTTCCTTCTCTCCCTCTCTTTCCCTTCCTCCTTTTCTCCCTCTTTCCCTCCCTGCTTCTCTCCCTCTGTCCCTTTCTTCCCCCTCCCTCTTTCCCCTTCTCCCTCTCCCTTTCTCTCTCTTTCTCCCCCCCCCCCAATCTCCTCTCTCTCCCTCCCATTCTTTCTCTGTCTCTCTCTCTGTCTGTCCTCTCTCTCCTTCTTTCCTCCTAGGGAAGACCTGGGCAAGCCTGGTCCTCACCTGGCCTTCACGGCCCCATGGATGCCTACAGCTTTTCCAGAGCTATAAGGAGTGAACTCTGGAATGGTGAAAGGGATGGGCAATGGGAGAGGCACAGAGGATGCTGCTGCTGCCACCGTCCCCTTCCCCCCCCCCCCCCCATCTCACCCAGGTCCCAACTTGTTGGGCCTGAAGTCAGAGTCCAGCTATGAGGTTCTCCCCCTCCAACCTTCACCTAATCTTATGTGTGCCCCAATCCCATCACCCTGGCACAGTAGCTAGCATTTACAAAGGTTTACAGAGCCTTTCACAGGCTATATCATTTCTTTCTGGGCCTCAGTTTCCTCATCTGTAGGGAGACCCGGCTGCCCGACGACCAGGCAAGCATCCACTTGTTTAGTCTGGTCCGGTGAAAAAACTGGGTGTTGGGGGTTCCAGTCTCTGCTGTGCCAGTAATTAGATGCATCTGATGGGAGGCAAGTCGCAACCCCTCTGGGCCTCAGTGTCTCCGTCTGTAAAGTAGGGCTAATAACACCCTGAGCCACCTCATAAGCTTATTGCAAGGATCAAATAAGGGAAGGAGAAGGCAAGTGCTTTGAAGAGCCACGGCCCCTCTAGACACAGAGCTAATGTGTTATTGCTGCTCCTCCTAAGGTCTGAAGCTGGAGAGGAGTCTCCCGTCCTTCTGATCTCCCCCACAGACGGAGGCTCGCACCCACCCAGACCCAAAGGATCCAAGACTGAGGAGAGAAGGGATTGGCATTCCTCCTCCCATCAGGCCCCTTTAAATGGGCCCAGGGAGATGCGGGTTCAAATCCTGCCTTGCTACACACGTGTTGGACCTTCCAAAGGCCCCCCTTTCCTCATCTGGAAAAGGATGGCTTCCAAGGCCTGCCAGTGGGCAGGGAGTGTGGTGTGGTGGAAGGAGGGTCGGAGGGGAGTCACAGAAGCTGCTATTTACCACCCATCTCTGGTGAGCCCTGAACGCCTCCTCCCCACCCCGTCTCTGTCCTTGTCAGGGCAGAGCTCTGTGCCCAGCCCCGGTTTGGGGGGACGGAGCAGGAGGGGGAGGGAAGTCCTTTAATAGTAAACAGGTGTCTGCCGCCCCATTGGGAGGCTCGCTGCTAATAATGAAGCATTCAGGAGGAGAAGCCTTTTCTCCACGACTTCCTTAAGATACTAATTTCACAACAAGCTCCTTGTTACGAGGCAATTATTGCAATCTTGTATTTCCCGAGCCCGAGACGAGCAGAGACGGACGGGCTCAGGCCTCCATCTGTCCTAGCCCGGCGCTCGCTCGCCGCCGATGAAAGACAATCACAGAACTACCTTTCATTATCCCTATTTTACTTTCAGCAAAGGTGCCGTGAAAGAAATGATTTCCTCTGAAAGGGACTTTTATTCAGTTTCAAAACCAATTTTCTCCTATTACTGTCTCAAAAAAAAAAAAGGAGGGAGGGGGAAGGGGGAGGGGGAGGGGCTGTTTTTATTCCCCACATTACAGGCTGTGTTAATGCAGCTCGGGCTGGCAATAAAAGCCACAGTATCCATTTTCCGGCTTTGATTTCTGGTAATTTTAAAATATGCCATTACAATCAGGCAGAAATTATACAGTTTAAAAAAGGAATGAAGCGCTGCTTAGAGAAAGGATGAATGCACTTGACTGCTGGGAACGGGAAGCCTGTCCTAGGGGGACTCAGGAGGGGAAGCGAGCTTCGGTTTGAGCAAGCCCCCCCCTACACGTGTCCATGCAGCCCCGACCTACCAAGAGCCCCCCACCCACTTACACTCAGGCACCTAACTAGGAGGCAGGGAGAATGGGGGCTCAGAGCTCACCTCTGACATTTGCTAGGAGGCAGGGAGAGAATGGGGGCTCAGAGCTCACCTCTGACATTTGCTAGCATACAGGAGAGAATGGGGGCTCAGAGCTCACCTCTGACATTTGCTAGGAGGCAGGGAGAGAATGGGGGCTCAGAGCTCACCTCTGACATTTGCTAGCATACAGGAGAGAATGGGGGCTCAGAGCTCACCTCTGACATTTGCTAGGAGGCAGAGAGAATGGGGGCTCAGAGCTCACCTCTGACATTTGCTAGCATACAGGAGAGAATGGGGGCTCAGAGCTCACCTCTGACATTTACTAGGAGGAAGGGAGAATGGGGGCTCAGAGCTCACCTCTGACATTTGCTAGCATACAGGAGAGAATGGGGGCTCAGAGCTTACCTCTGACATTTGCTAGGAGGCAGGGAGAGAATGGGGGCTCAGAGCTCACCTCTGACATTTGCTAGGAGGCAGAGAGAATGGGGGCTCAGAGCTCACCTCTGACATTTGCTAGGAGGCAGAGAGAATGGGGGCTCAGAGCTCACCTCTGACATTTGCTAGCATACAGGAGAGAATGGGGGCTCAGAGCTCACCTCTGACATTTACTAGGAGGAAGGGAGAATGGGGGCTCAGAGCTCACCTCTGACATTTGCTAGCATACAGGAGAGAATGGGGGCTCAGAGCTCACCTCTGACATTTGCTAGGAGGCAGGGAGAGAATGGGGGCTCAGAGCTCACCTCTGACATTTGCTAGGAGGCAGGGAGAATGGGGGCTCAGAGCTCACCTCTGACATTTGCTAGGAGGCAGGGAGAATGGGAGCTCAGAGCTCACCTCTGACATTTGCTAGGAGGCAGGGAGAGAATGGGGGCTCAGAGCTCCCCTCTGACATTTGCTAGGAGGCAGGGAGAATGGGGGCTCAGAGCTCACCTCTGACATTTACTAGGATACATCAGAGAATGGGGGCTCAGAGCTCACCTCTGACATTTGCTAGCATACAGGAGAGAATGGGGGCTCAGAGCTCACCTCTGACATTTGCTAGGAGGCAGGGAGAGAATGGGGGCTCAGAGCTCACCTCTGACATTTGCTAGGATACAGGAGAGAATGGGGGCTCAGAGCTCACCTCTGACATTTGCTAGCATACAGGAGAGAATGGGGGCTCAGAGCTCACCTCTGACATTTGCTAGGAGGCAGAGAGAATGGGGGCTCAGAGCTCACCTCTGACATTTGCTAGCATACAGGAGAGAATGGGGGCTCAGAGCTCACCTCTGACATTTACTAGGAGGAAGGGAGAATGGGGGCTCAGAGCTCACCTCTGACATTTGCTAGCATACAGGAGAGAATGGGGGCTCAGAGCTCACCTCTGACATTTGCTAGGAGGCAGGGAGAGAATGGGGGCTCAGAGCTCACCTCTGACATTTGCTAGGAGGCAGGGAGAATGGGGGCTCAGAGCTCACCTCTGACATTTGCTAGGAGGCAGGGAGAATGGGAGCTCAGAGCTCACCTCTGACATTTGCTAGGAGGCAGGGAGAGAATGGGGGCTCAGAGCTCCCCTCTGACATTTGCTAGGAGGCAGGGAGAATGGGGGCTCAGAGCTCACCTCTGACATTTACTAGGATACATCAGAGAATGGGGGCTCAGAGCTCACCTCTGACATTTGCTAGCATACAGGAGAGAATGGGGGCTCAGAGCTCACCTCTGACATTTGCTAGGAGGCAGGGAGAGAATGGGGGCTCAGAGCTCACCTCTGACATTTACTAGGAGGCAGGGAGAATGGGGGCTCAGAGCTCACCTCTGACATTTTCTAGGATACAGGAGAGAATGGGGGCTCAGAGCTCACCTCTGACATTTGCTAGGAGGCAGGGAGAGAATGGGGGCTCAGAGCTCCCCTCTGACATTTGCTAGGAGGCAGGGAGAATGGGGGCTCAGAGCTCACCTCTGACATTTACTAGGATACATCAGAGAATGGGGGCTCAGAGCTCACCTCTGACATTTGCTAGCATACAGGAGAGAATGGGGGCTCAGAGCTCACCTCTGACATTTGCTAGGAGGCAGGGAGAGAATGGGGGCTCAGAGCTCACCTCTGACATTTGCTAGGAGGCAGGGAGAATGGGGGCTCAGAGCTCACCTCTGACATTTGCTAGGAGGCAGGGAGAATGGGAGCTCAGAGCTCACCTCTGACATTTGCTAGGAGGCAGGGAGAGAATGGGGGCTCAGAGCTCCCCTCTGACATTTGCTAGGAGGCAGGGAGAATGGGGGCTCAGAGCTCACCTCTGACATTTACTAGGATACATCAGAGAATGGGGGCTCAGAGCTCACCTCTGACATTTGCTAGCATACAGGAGAGAATGGGGGCTCAGAGCTCACCTCTGACATTTGCTAGGAGGCAGGGAGAGAATGGGGGCTCAGAGCTCACCTCTGACATTTACTAGGAGGCAGGGAGAATGGGGGCTCAGAGCTCACCTCTGACATTTTCTAGGATACAGGAGAGAATGGGGGCTCAGAGCTCACCTCTGACATTTGCTAGGATACAGGAGAGAATGGGGGCTCAGAGCTCACCTCTGACATTTGCTAGGATACAGGAGAGAATGGGGGCTCAGAGCTCACCTCTGACATTTGCTAGCATACAGGAGAGAATGGGGGCTCAGAGCTCACCTCTGACATTTGCTAGGAGGCAGGGAGAATGTGGGCTCAGAGCTCACCTCTCACATTTGCTAGCATACAGGAGAGAATGGGGGCTCAGAGCTCACCTCTGACATTTGCTAGCATACAGGAGAGAATGGGGGCTCAGAGCTCACCTCTGACATTTGCTAGCATACAAGAGAGAATGGGGGCTCAGAGCTCACCTCTGACATTTACTAGGAGGCAGGGAGAATGGGAGCTCAGAGCTCACCTCTGACATTTGCTAGCATACAGGAGAGAATGGGGGCTCAGAGCTCACCTCTGACATTTGCTAGGAGGCAGGGAGAATGTGGGCTCAGAGCTCACCTCTGACATTTGCTAGGAGGCAGGGAGAATGTGGGCTCAGAGCTCACCTCTGACATTTGCTAGGATACATCAGAGAATGGGGGCTCAGAGCTCACCTCTGACATTTGCTAGGATACATCAGAGAATGGGGGCTCAGAGCTCACCTCTGACATTTGCTAGGAGGCAGGGAGAATGGGGGCTCAGAGCTCACCTCTGACATTTGCTAGGAGGCAGGGAGAATGGGGGCTCAGAGCTCACCTCTGACATTTACTAGGATACATCAGAGAATGGGGGCTCAGAGCTCACCTCTGACATTTGCTAGGAGGCAGGGAGAATGTGGGCTCAAAGCTCACCTCTGACATTTACTAGGAGGCAGGGAGAATGTGGGTTCAGAGCTCACCTCTGACATTTGCTAGCATACAGGAGAGAATGGGGGCTCAGAGCTCACCTCTGACATTTGCTAGCTTACAGGAGAGAATGGGGGCTCAGAGCTCACCTCTGACATTTGCTAGGATACATCAGAGAATGGGGGCTCAGAGCTCACCTCTGACATTTGCTAGCTTACAGGAGAGAATGGGGGCTCAGAGCTCACTTCTGACATTTGCTAGCTTACAGGAGAGAATGGGGGCTCAGAGCTCACCTCTGACATTTGCTAGCATACAGGAGAGAATGGGGGCTCAGAGCTCACCTCTGACATTTGCTAGGAAGCAGGGAGAATGGGGGCTCAGAGCTCACCTCTGACATTTGCTAGGAGGCAGAGAGAATGGGGGCTCAGAGCTCACCTCTGACATTTGCTAGGAGGCAGGGAGAGAATGGGGGCTCAGAGCTCACCTCTGACATTTGCTAGGATACATCAGAGAATGGGGGCTCAGAGCTCACCTCTGACATTTGCTAGCTTACAGGAGAGAATGGGGGCTCAGAGCTCACTTCTGACATTTGCTAGCTTACAGGAGAGAATGGGGGCTCAGAGCTCACCTCTGACATTTGCTAGCATACAGGAGAGAATGGGGGCTCAGAGCTCACCTCTGACATTTGCTAGGAAGCAGGGAGAATGGGGGCTCAGAGCTCACCTCTGACATTTGCTAGGAGGCAGAGAGAATGGGGGCTCAGAGCTCACCTCTGACATTTGCTAGGAGGCAGGGAGAGAATGGGGGCTCAGAGCTCACCTCTGACATTTGCTAGGAGGCAGAGAGAATGGGGGCTCAGAGCTCACCTCTGACATTTGCTAGGATACATCAGAGAATGGGGGCTCAGAGCTCACCTCTGACTTTGGTTAACTGAACAATCCCAGGCAAGTTACAACCTCTATGAGCCTCAGTTTCCTCATGCATATAATGAGAACTCCTCACTACATCAATAAGCATTTATTAGGATAATAACAAATGATGAAAATAGATGACAAGGATGACTAACATCTGAAGTGTTTACCTCACCAGTCTATTGTGGGGCTAAAATGAGAGGTGGAATGATTTCACTTTTTCCTTTGAATCCTCAGTGCTTTATACAGGCACAGAGAAGATGCTTAATCTAGCCTTGCTGAAGGGCTTTGCAAAATATATGATTCTGTGAATGGCAACTTTTTTTGGGGGGTGGGATGGGTTGGGCCAGGCCACTATAATGTTTGTTATATTGTTATATATTATTGGATTGTTATAATGTTTGTGATATAGGCCATTATAGAGCCCTAGTTACTATGTGTGTGACCATCTGCAAGTCACTTTCAGGGTTTGGGCCTCAGTTTCCTCCACTGTAAAAATGGCAGGAGGACCTCCAATGGCTCCTTCCATCCCTAATGATCTGAGATTCTGGGAGAGACTCTCCTATTCAGGAGGACCACATGACAGCTGTGCACCCCGCCTGGAATCTTCAGAGTTAGCCTTGGGCCATGAGGTCTTGGACCCAGGGACTAGGGAGACCTGGGCTTGAGACCCATCTCCAACACTTACCCTGTGGGGGAGGCCTCAGAACAGGGGAGGACAGAGCAGGGAGGGTCCTAGAATAGGAATGTCAAGGTTGGGAGGAGCCTCAGAACAAGGAATGTCAAAGATGGAAGGAAGAAGTCTTGGCACAGGGAATGGAGGAGCTAGGAAGGGTCTTAGCGATGATCTAGTCCACCCCTCCCACTTCCACTCAAGATAAAGAAACTGAGGTCCAGAGAGTCCAATACACTTGCCCCCCATCCCCCAGCAGCTACTGTGGACTTGAGGGTCCCCCCTTGGGCTCTTGTTCCCAGAAGCTGTCTGCCTGCCCCCTGGCACCCCCAGGGCACCGGAGCCCTCGCCTCTGCCCTTCAGGCCCATCCTGGGCAGTTCCTCAGCCCTACGTTCTTCCCTCTCCCTGGTGGTCTTTGGGGAATGCTCTTCAGCCAAGCCCTGGAATCAGCTGATGGCCCCAGCCAGGGCTGGCTGACTTGGCTCCATCTGCATGGACTCTGATTCCAATCGGTGGGATCCGATTGAGCTCAGGCTAGGACTCGGCAGTGTTGTTCATCCAGCCTGGGGGGCGGCGATGGGACCCGGGCTTGGCCTGTCTTCCTCCTGACCATCCCAGGCTCCCGGCCCTTGTCTCTGGCTGTCCCTGCCTCCGCCTCCCACAGTGGCCCTCTCTTCCCATTGCTCATCAGCGAGGAATCAGGCCTTGGATTACCTAAATGTCATGGGTTTGTGGGGAAGAAACCATTTGATCGAGCGCTCTAGAAAGATGGTCTGTTGTTCATTCTCTCTCGTCATCTCCCTCGTCTTCCCTACCCCAAAGAAGGCCAGGAGCAGCTGGCAGGGGCAGGGCCTTGGAGGAAAGTCTGGGAAAGGGTCTTTAGAACACAGGACCGGCCAATCAATGCTTAGAACAGGGAATGGCAGGGCTGGAAGGGGCCTTCGAAATCTGCTAGTCCAGAAACTTGGTTTAAAAACCCCCCCGACACCTCCATTTCAGATGAATTGGGTTCCTTTGGAATCGTATGCATTTTATTTTCTGCATTGAAAAGCGTTCTTCTGAGGAGGGGGCTCCAACACAAAAATGGCCAGGACCAGAGAAAGAACCTGAAGGCAGAGGAGGAAGGGCCTTTTAGGGCCACCACTTACTCTCCAGGATTGCCAGGTAGCCCCTGGGTTCCTTGATGCCAGCACACAGTAGGCACCTGATAAATGCTTGGGGAATGGCTCAGGAAAGAAAGGAATGAATGGATCCTAGCTCCTGGGGACAAAAACCCTCTGGGATGTGGTGGGAGGGAAGCTCTTTGAAGGCAGGGGAAATGTGGGTGTCTTGGGCAGTAAGAGAGAGATTTTGAAGAAGGAAGGGTTTGGAGAGGACCCATTGAGTTTGAGATGCCTCTGGGACATTTGGTTTGAAATGTCCAATAGGTGTTTGGGGCCAAGACTGGATATATAGATATGGGAGTTATTAGCCTGGAGAATTTAATTAAAGTCATGTGAGATGAGGCCACTGAGAGACAGAGACAGAGACAGACAGACAGACAGAGAAAGAGAGGAGGGAGAGAGGGAGGAGAGACAGAGGGAGGGAGAGAAAGAGAGGGAGAGAGAGAGGAGGGAGAGGAGGGAGGGGGGAGAGAGAGACAGAGAGAGAGGAGGGAGGGAGAGGGAGGAGAGACAGAGGGAGGGAGAGAAAGAGAGGGAGAGAGAGAGGAGGGAGAGGGAGGGGGGAGAGAGAGACAGAGAGGGAGAGAGACAGAGAGAGGAGGGAGGGAGAGAGGGAGGAGAGACAGAGGGAGGGAGAGAAAGAGAGGGAGAGAGACAGAGAGAGAGGAGGGAGGGGGGAGAGAGAGACAGAGAGAGAGAGGAGGGAGGGAGAGAGGGAGGAGAGACAGAGGGAGGGAGAGAAAGAGAGACATAGAGACACAGAAAGAGAAAAAAAACAGAGACAGGGAGAAAGAGAAAGAGACAGAGAGAGAAAGAGAGGGAGAGAGACACAGAGAGATACAGAGACATAGACAGAAAGAGAGAGAGGGAGGGAGAGAGAAGGAGAGGGAGAGGGAGAGGGAGAGAGAAGGAGAGGGAGAGAGAGAGAGACAGAGAGAGAGGAGGGAGGGAGAGAGGGAGGAGAGAGAGAGAAAGTTGAGAAAAAAGAGACAAAGGCCCAAAACAACCCCTTGGAGGTGAGTGGACACAGCCTGGGTGATGAATCAGCAAAGGAGAATGAAAAGGAGTGGCCAGACATGTGGAAGACAAACCAGGAGAGGGCAGAGCCTGGAAATCCAGAGTATCCCAGAAGGGAGCTGGTCAGTGATATCAAATGCTACAGAGAAGACCAGAAAGATGAGAGTTGAGAGAAAGCCATACAGAAGCCTTTGAGAACACAAGGAGGCCGCCCTGTGCCAGGAAGAAGCCCAAGGAAGGAGACCTCAGAGGAGGAATCCACCATTCCCGGAGTGACCATCATTCCTCAGCTTCAAGAGCCCTTTAACATCCTCAATAGGCCTTCCCAGGCTCTTTGATTCAAGACTTTGTGGTCAACATGGCCCTTTGCTCCTCTTGGTCAGGTGGATGGGATCAATGAATTGGACCCCCCCATCCCTGTCCTGGTCAGATTGGCCAACCCAAGGACCCTTGAACCCAAGAAATCAAAGTCAAGTGGTTTGCCAAAGAACACCCATTTCTAGATTTGGAACTGGAAGGGCCCTTGGGGAGCCATCTTGCCCAGTCACCTCATTATACAGAGGAGGAAACTGAGGCTCAGGAAGGTGACTTGGGAGTGATAGATTCAAAGCTACGAGGGTCTGCAGAGGCCAGATGGTCTACTTTCGTTGTGTAGGTGAGGAGAAATGATTGTGGATGACCAGAGCTAGACGTGGACCTGGGAGGGCCCCTCGACACCGTCGAGTCCAAACCTCGCACTTTACTGGGGAAGAATCTGGGCTCAACAGGTGAGCTGATTTGCCCAGAAGTGGGGTTTGAACTCCCCAAGCCAGCTTCCATTTCCTCTTCAGGGCCTCTTTTGGCCCAAGGTCACGTGGCTGTTGAAGTGGTCTGGACCCTAGGTCTACGCCCCCCTCCCCCAACTCTCTCTGGAAACCCCGTGCCTCTGTCAGCCCCAGAGGAGCCCCCCAGCGTCTGCCCCCTCCTTAATCCCAGGGGAGAGAGGATTGCCCTGGGAAGCTGCTGCTAATTTTGAAGCGGTATCTCCGGATCGGACTATTTATAAGCCCAAGGTCTTTGTGACTTTAATAAAAAGGGGGGGCTGTCTAAAGCCGCAGTGATAGAATGCTCTGGCACCTTCTCTGACATCAGGGGCCGATAAGGCCCCTTATCTACGAGCTGCGCCTCGCCGAAGGTCTCCTCTGCCAGATAACTCCTCTGCAGCTGTCGATAGAGCCTTTCAGAGCCTCGGATTTAGATAAAGGAAAATGTGACAGGAGGGGGAAAGAGGGAGAGAGGGAGAGAGAAAAGAAGGAACTTTCAAAGTCTGAGGATGAATTGAGTTTACCCGGCTTGCCTTGAGAGAACAATGAATAAAAGATGGATGGTGGAAGCCTGCAGCCTGTATTTTTTATTAAAGACTGGGGGGAATCTGTGGGTTAGCCCCAGCCTCCATTTGTCATCTTCCCCTGCCCCCTGGTCAGCTCCAAGGCTGCTGGGAGGGGGCCCCCATCAAAGACGGGTCTGGCCAGGGCCCAGCTTCCTGGCCTGGGGTTAATCTGGTCCCCATGGGGAGGGGAGCAGGGGAAATGAAAAGAAGCAGAAGCCCCTTGCCCCTTCTAATTCCCGCCGGCACCTGCTGGCCTCTGGGGGTCTCCGATTGGGGGGTTTGGGGTGGGGAGGAAAGATGAGGAGGCCCCAAAGGGCTGGGGGTGGGGCGTCTTCCAGGAGCTCCTCCAGGGAGACTGTGGCTGCAGAACAGAGATAATCCTGACTGGGTGACCTTGGGCAAACAACTGCCCCTCTTGAGCCCCAGTTTTCCCCTGGGAAACGAAGGAGGAAGGGGGTTGGCCCGGCCGATATCAAAGCATTCGGGAGCTCAAAGACCTCCCGGTCCCCCCCAGGAGCCTAGAAAGGGTCAGCGTCCCTGCTCTCCCCCAAGGATAGACCCAAGTCATGCCAGCCGCATGAGGGATGATGAGGATTCGTAAAAGCCCTCCTTATCAGGCATCAAGCAAACACTGGCCAAATCCCTATGAAAAGCCAGGCTCTGTCTGAATGGGGCTGGCCCCTTATCCAGGGCTCTCTTCCCCTGCAGACAGAATGAAGGAACATTTTTGAAATGCCTACTATGCGCCCGGTGCCATGGATACAGACGGAGACATCTTGTCGCTCAAGAAATCGATCGTTTAATGGGGGAGCAGAGAGATGGCTTTCCTCCAGGAGCATCTCACCTGGGGGAGAGACAGGACCCGGCACACAGTAGGTGCTTAACCAAAGTACAGAGCAAAGAGGTACACACGGAACCCGAGGTAGTTCGGGAAGGATCGTGGGCCCCAGGAACCAGGAGACCCGGAAGGATGGAGGGCGAGAGCTGGTGAAGATGGCCAAAGCGAAGTGGCTCAGTAGATAAAGAGTCTAAAGTCAGGAGGTCCTGGGTTCAAATAGGACCTCAGACATTTCCTACCTGGGTGACCCTGGGCAAGTCACTTAAATCCTGCTCACACCCCCCACCCCGGGGTGCCTGGGACTTGGTCCTTGGCCTTGATTTTAAGAGGGAAGGTAAAGGTTAAACAAAGAAAGAAGAAAATGGCGGAAGGTGGGAGACGGAGGGTCTTTCCAGCAGGCTGAGGGGTGGGGAAGGTGGGAAGTGAGTGAGGGATTTAAAAGTCACTTGATCCCGAAGGGGATCAAATGGGAGAAAGGGAAAGAACTTTAGGAAGATGGGTTTAATGGCTGGTTGGAGGGTGGCCTGGAGATGGGAGAGACTTGAGGTGGGATTTGAACCCACGTCCTATGACTGCAGAACCCAGGCTTATTTCCATTCTCTCCCCATCCCATCATTACACAGAAGGGGAAACTGAGGCCCCTGGGTGCCTAAGGCAAAACACGTCAGAGTTGGGATTCGAACCCAGGTTCTTTGACTTGAGATCCTTCCACGAGACACTGTGTTGTTTCCCTCAGTTACACGCACATATAACAAGTGCTTCCTGTTTGCCAAGGACTTCGGGCAACAGCGGAGCCACTTTTAAAAAGGGCCAAGCCCCTGCCCTCCAAGGGGAGGGAAAGAGCATGAATCGGCACCGTGGGAAAATAGTCTTAATTAATTAACTAGACATTTTCAAATCACACAAATGGTGGGCCCGAATGGTTCTGAGCTGGGGTGGGGAATGCTTCGTTCTGGGCCCAGAGTACCCTCGAGGGGGCTGGGTGACGCCGCGGAGGGAGCCCCGGCTCTGGAGCTCACCCAGAGAGGCTGGATTTGAACTCGAGTCTTCCCAGCTCTCTGCAGATCCATGAAGCATCAGGGAGAGGCTCTGGGGGATGGGGGGGGGCTCCCCTCCTCCCTCCCCAGATCCAGAGGGCAAGTGAGTCAATTAGCCAAGGTGGCTGCCTGTGGCAGAATGAGTTAATACGAACAGGAAAGGTCACTCCTTGGTAAATTATGAGAAAGCATAAAAGCCAACGTGCAGCCCAAGCTGGACAGACACCTTGCCAAGGGGCTGCCGTAAAAGGCGCAGCCTCGCTCTCCTGCCCTGCCCTTCCCCCATGGCCGCGCTGCGCCCCGGGCCTTTCAGGGCACCCTGTTAATAATTAAATGTTCATCTAAAAAGCAATTTGAGCTGTGGGGCTCCGCAGATCTGCTTAGAGATTGCATTAGCATAGAGGCGGCGGCGGGGCGGCTTTCCTTCACCCCTCTCCCACCCACCTCCCAGGGCACCCCTGCTGCTGGCCCCCAAGAAAATGGGAGCCGGGCACTCCCACAAGCCCCCGCCACCCCCGGCTCCTACCTGCTCCCGGGAGGCACCTTGGAGAAAAGGCCAGAAAGGGCACCTCAGGAAGCCATGCTGGCACGGCGGACCCCTGGGCATCGGGGCAAAGACTCCACAGGGCTCTCTCGGAGGCTCCCTGGCATCCTGTGCCACCTCTGCTGGCACCTTCTGCCTCTTGTCGGCTTAGAGGCCATGGAGCCTGGGAAGCCTCCCTCCGGGCCTGAGGGGTGCTGGGGGGGGCCGGCGAGGTCTCCCCCATCCTTTCCCCTGCTGGCCTGAGATCTCAATTAAGCAGGCCCTGGCCGGGGCCTCTTCTGGCTCCTTCCGCTGCCTAATTACAGAGCCCATAATGAGCTCCCGCAGAAGCCCAGGAGACTGACTTTGAAAACTCTTTTGAAGTCACCTCGACTTCCCAGGAGTCAAAGGGAAGGACCTGGTTGCTGGGGGTGGGAAGGGAGGGGAGCGTGCCAGAGAGATCTCTCCCTCTGTGGTCTCCCTCCCCGGCCCCCGGGTGCCCCCGGGTGACTCACCAAGGTGAATGCCAGCCACGCTCCTCCCCCAAGTGCCAAGGCCCGAGGCAGAGGTGCCCCCATCCTCTGCCCCATCAGACCCCGGCCGCTCGCATGTGCCCAATATTTGTGGGGGATCCAGGAGGCTGAGAAGCCCCAATTTCTGCCTCAGCCAAGGTCCCCCGGGCTGGCACTGCTCTAGGAATGCTCGGCTATCTGGGAAAATAAATTCCTCGCTTTCCCCAGCTACTTGGTGGGGGGTGTCCTGCCCGGCCTGCGGGCTCCTGAGCTCCTCCTGCTTTCCCAGGGTGGTGACTCAACCTTTTCCCACGCATGGCAGCTCTGTACCCCCCTCAGGGGAGTTCTTGGGCTTCAAGGTGGCACAGGACAAAGCCTCACCATGGAGAGGGGGAGGAGGGGGATGGAAACAGAGGCAGACTTGGAGGCCACTGAAGCCTGGGCCCCTCCAAAACACCCCCAACAAATGGCTCACCTGTGGCTACTCAAATAAAGACCTCCAGGGACGGGCAGCTCATCCCTGCCCAGGCAACCCATTACACACCAGGACAGCTCTAAAGCTGGCCACGTTCTTCTTTAGCTCCAGCCCAAGCAGGCCTTTGGCCACCTAATCTAGAGTTCCTGGTTCTTCTGCCCTTTGAGGCCAGACAGGACAAAGCTAACCCTTCCTCAGGGAGGACAGTCCTTCAGAGCACAGATTCAGTGCTGGAAGAGACCATGGCAGCCACTAAGTCCAACTGTCTCATTTTATACTCTGAGGAAACCCATTCTGCAGATGAGAAAACAGAAACCCAGGAAGTAGGTTCAATGTCTCCCACAGACATCAGAGGCAGAATTTGAACCCAGGTCCTCTGCCCTCAGAGACATGGCTCATTCCACAAAATGATGTCAAAGACAACTAGGATATTCATGCTAGAGATCATAGAAATTGTAAGAGGCAGAGATGAGATTTTAACTCAGTTCCCTCACTCCAAATTCCACACTCTTTACCCCCACCCCCAACATATTTAAGGAAGATTTCCCATTTTGGACTCTTCCCCTCACAGGGCCTTAGTTTCCTCACCTGTAAATAAAAATAGCTTGCTTTTGAGTGAAATCAATAACTAGCACTAAATTGAAAAATGAATCAATTAAAAAAGTCAATCAATAAACTGCCGATTTGTTAAGCATCCCCATGGACAACCATCAGGCCTCTAATTTACCAACTCTTACACCTAGATATTTGAGGACCACGGAGGCCACCTCAAGTTATCCTCTTCAGGAAGACAGTACCAACATCATTATTCCCATTTTGCAGGTGAGAAATCCAAGGCCCGTAGAACCCAGTGAGTAAGTGGCAGATTGGGGACTTCAAAGACTACAAAGAGGGGGTTGAGCAGGGGGAAGGGGCCTCCTCTGACATTTGATGCTCTAAGGCTCCTTCCATTTGGATATTCTGGGTTCTCGAGGACCTTCCAGATCTTCTTTCTAAGGCTTCTCCCAGCTCCGCCGCCATTCTCCTAGTCTGGACTACCTGGGGCAGCAGGACACAGGGTAGAATGCCAAAAGGCAGACAGACCCTCTTGGGGCAGAGGTTGCCCCCTTGTGAACAGGACCACAGCGGGATGTGTGTGGAAGTCACCTAAAATATGGATCTGTACCCAACCTAGGGCTGGCCTTGTGGGAGGCTACACAGGCCTGGGAGGATGGGCTGCCTGGAAAATCAGCCCAGAGTACACAAAGAGAAAATTGAATCAGAGACAGGTCTAAATTGCCTAGTGACGGTTACAAATGATCTGATGTGGAAATAAGGGATCAGATGTGTACATAACAATGGGGTGGCCACCCCCTCCCAAGCACACGACAAGGAAACAGCCCCAAGCAGCTGGAGGGCCTTGGGGGCTCCCCACATCAGGTGACTGCCTGACACAGGTGTGTCTGTGGTGGTGGTGAGGCTGGAAACCCAGGGGGCTTGGGTGCTCAGCCCACCTACGGCTTCTTTGGTGCCAACGGCAAATAGGCCCTGGTGTTGGCACCCAACATGCAAAGATCTTACTATGGTTCCTTTACCGAATTTGGAGGGCCATTGGAAAGAGAAATCCTGGGCCTAGATGGGATGGGGAGACACTGGGGAATGGTGGTATGCCTTCAAATAGAGGCCTCGGCGCTCCGGAAAAGATCTTTTTGAAAGGAAAAAGAAAGGCGGCGTGTGATAGAAAACCCTCCCATGAATTCGAAGGCACTCGGGGTTTCTACAAGCCAGACTTTGAGGAAAATGGATCACCTCGACGGAGAACAATCTAGTCTAACAATGTTAGACGTTGGCCAACGGCCAGTCAGCATTTCTGGGATGTTGAGTAGAATTTGATTATAATGGATTAACAGCAATATGGCGGAGATTTGCCTCACCAAAGAAATATAAAGACTTGGCTCACCCTTGACCTCAGGGAGAGGGGAGGTGATGAGGCCCACACACGTGCCATCAGAGAAGAATTAGAAGAATCAGGAGATGGGATGAGACAGACACTGAATTACAACAGCTCCGACTGGATCATTCAAAGCAAGCCACTATTGGCTATGAGAAATGGGAAACGGATGAGACACAAGACTAGATATTGACTAGCATGGATGCCATGTTCTAAAGTCATTTCACCCCCTTGGCAGTGAAATGAATGCTGGATTTGGGGTCAGAGGATCTGGGTTCAAATCTGATCTCAGACACTTCCTCGCTGTATGACCTTGGGCAAGTCACCACTCTTCTGCCTTAGAACCAAATATACAATATTGAAGGTAAAGATTAACCAAAAAAAGCAGCAGCATCCCCTCCTCAGTCAGACTTAATATCCAAAGCCAATTGTACAGCACCCTTGTCTGATCCTTCCCCTTCCCTCCCAAATCTGCCATGACACGGGATCCTGAAATGAAATCCCAGCTCGGCCACTCAACTCACAGATGGTCAGTCGGTCAGTCAGTCAGTCGACAAGAGCCAGCAGAAAAGCATTTGCTCTGGGTCAGACACTGTGCTAAGTCCTGGGACAAAAAGAAAGGGTCAAAGTCTTTGGCCTCACAGAGGGTCCATTCCAGCGGGGAGGCAAGCGGTCAGTCTGTAGACCCAGCACAATTTCTATGGATATCGGCGGCCTGAGAAAGGCCTCCCACACCTGGGGGCTGGGGGCTGGATCTGGGAGAGGGGCAGAGAGGAGGGGGCACCGTCAGGACCTGACAGGGACATCAGGGAGAAGAGATGGACATGGGAGGGAGAGGGTGGCCTCTGCCCATCCTCTCCCCCTTTCTGGGACCATAAAATGAGGAAACTAGATCCTCCCTTCCACCCCCGGGTCGGAGAGGAGCCGAAGCCCAGGGCCGTGGGCCTGCAGGACCCGCTTCTCCCCAGCCTGCCCCCAGCCTGGCCCAGCTGTCTCGGGAGTTCCTGGGGGTGGCGTGGGAAGTGACCCTGAAAGTGGAGACTCTGGGAAGATACCCAAAGGCTCAGGCGAAACCTGAGGACACACGTGTGGCAGCTGGAAGGAGAGGCCCCTGCCCTGCCCAAAGGAGGCCGGGCTCACGGAGGCAGCTGCCTCAAGGGCTGGGGGTGACGGACCATGTGGGGACAGAAGGGGGCCCCGGGGCAGGACGTCAGAGCAGAGGCAATGACCTGGGCTGGCCAGGCTCTCCCCACAAACCAAATCTCAGCGTGCCAGTCTGGGGCCTCCCTCAGGACACAGCACATGCCACACTGCTGCTTCAGAGCCCACAGCCTGGCCCTGGGGCCTTGGCAGGCAGGAGCCTAAAAGGGGGAGCAAACTTGGCTCCAAAGATTCGATGGGGAGTGCCCGCCTGCCTCCTTTCTTTGCAGCGGTGGGGCCGATGGGCATCGTGCTGGGGCTCAGCCAGCTTTGCTCCACTTCTTTCCATCTTTCTTTTCATTTGGTCTTTGTGTCAGGTCTAAGACAAACAGAAGAGGGGCGAGGGTGAGGCCATGGGGGTTAGGTGACTTGCCCAGGGTCACCCACCTGTGAAGTGTCTGCGGCCAGACTGGAACCCAGGACCTCCTGACTATCCACTGAGCCACCTTGCTGCCCATCTCTCCAAATATGTTCTTTATTTTCCTCTTTCTTAAACTTTTACTTCTGTCTTAGCATCAGTCCTGTGTTTTGGTTCCAAGGCAGAAGAGGGGTGAGGACTAGGCCATGGGGGTTAGGTGACCTGTCCAGGGTCACCCAGCTCACAAGTGTCTCCGTTCACATTTGAACTCAGCTCTTCTCGACTCTAAGCCCAGACCTCTACCCACAGCACCAGGCTTTCCAGGCAAAGCGCTTTGCCTACAATTCGGTAGGCTGCATCCCCTGCACAGAGGAGGAAGCGGCGGCCCTGCAGTGTTCCTAGACTGGCTCACTGTCAAGATGTTTCTCAGCATCCGTCAGCATCCTTTCCACCACACTGGACCAAGGATGTCCGTACTGCAAAGAGCCATTTGGCTGCCCGACATAGACCAGCCAAGGTGGACATGTCCCCCGAGAGCTCCTCCAGGCCATACTTAAAGAGGCGCCCCTGAACCAGCTAAATGGTACTCTGGAGTTGGCTTCTGAGGGGAGAAGGTCCTCTCTCCAGAGCCTCTCGAAGGGTTCTAGCTCCCTCCCAGCTCCAAACTGGTTTTCTCAGGATTTTTGTAGTGGACACAGGCTGTGTTCTAAACTCCTTCCCAGTGTGGACACTCCTTGTTCTAAGCCCCCTCCCCTCTCGCATCCCTTGTTCTAAGCCCCCTCCCCTCTGCCATCCCCTGTTCTAAGCCCCTTCCCCTCTCACTCCCTGTTCTAAGCCCCCTCCCCTCTCACTCCCTGTTCTAAGCCCCTTCCCCTCTTCCATCCCCTGTTCTAAGCCCCTTCCCCTCTCACTCCCTGTTCTAAGCCCCTTCCCCTCTCACTCCCTGTTCTAAGCCCCTTCCCCTCTTCCATCCCCTGTTCTAAGCCCCTTCCCCTCTCCCATCTCCGGTTCTAAGCCCCTTCCCCTCTCACTCCCTGTTCTAAGCCCCTTCCCCTCTCCCATCTCCAGTTCTAAGCCTCTTCCCCTCTCATTCCCTGTTCTAAGCCCCCTCCCCTCTCTAAGCCCCCTCCCCTCTGCCATCCCCTGTTCTAAGCCCCTTCACCTCTCACTCCCTGTTCTAAGCCCCTTCCCCTCTCCCATCCCCTGTTCTAAGCCCCTTCCCCTCTCACTCCCTGTTCTAAGCCCCTTCCTCTCTTCCATCCCCTGTTCTAAGTCCCTTCCCCTCTCCCATCTCCGGTTCTAAGCCCCTTCCCCTCTCACTCCCTGTTCTAAGCCCCTTCCCCTCCCCCATCTCCGGTTCTAAGCCCCTTCCCCTCTCACTCCCTGTTCTAAGCCCCTTCTCCTCTCACTCCATGTTCTAAGCCCCCTCCCCTCTCACTCCCTGTTCTAAGCCCCTTCCCCTCTCACTCCCTGTTCTAAGCCCCTTCCCCTCTCACTCCATGTTCTAAGCCCCCTCCCCTCTCACTCCATGTTCTAAGCCCCTTCCCCTCTCCCATCCCCTGTTCTAAGCCCCTTCCCCTCTCCCATCCCCTGTTCTAAGCCCCTTCCCCTCTCACTCCCTGTTCTAAGCCCCTTCCCCTCTCCCATCCCCTGTTCTAAGCCCCTTCCCCTCTCACTCCCTGTTCTAAGCCCCTTCCCCTCTCACTCCCTGTTCTAAGCCCCCTCCCCTCTTACTCCCTGTTCTAAGCCCCTTCCCCTCTCACTCCCTGTTCTAAGCCCCTTCCCCTCTCACTCCCTGTTCTAAGCCCCTTCCCCTCTCCCATCTCCAGTTCTAAGCCCCTTTCCCTCTCACTCCCTGTTCTAAGCCCCTTCCCCTCTCACTCCCTGTTCTAAGCCCCTTCCCCTCTTCCATCCCCTGTTCTAAGCCCCTTCCCCTCTCCCATCTCAGGTTCTAAGCCCCTTCCCCTCTCACTCCCTGTTCTAAGCCCCTTCCCCTCCCCCATCTCCGGTTCTAAGCCCCTTCCCCTCTCACTCCCTGTTCTAAGCCCCTTCCCCTCTCACTCCCTGTTCTAAGCCCCCTCCCCTCTTACTCCCTGTTCTAAGCCCCTTCCCCTCTCACTCCCTGTTCTAAGCCCCTTCCCCTCTCCCATCTCTGGTTCTAAGCCCCTTCCCCTCTCACTCCCTGTTCTAAGCCCCTTCCCCTCTTCCATCCCCTGTTCTAAGCCCCCTTCCCTCTCACTCCCTGTTCTAAGCCCCTTCCCCTCTCTCATCTCCGGTTCTAAGCCCCTTCCCCTCTCACTCCCTGTTCTAAGCCCCTTCCCCTCTCCCATCTCCGGTTCTAAGCCCCTTCCCCTCTCACTCCCTGTTCTAAGCCCCTTCCCCTCTCACTCCCTGTTCTAAGCCCCTTCCCCTCTCACTCCATGTTCTAAGCCCCCTCCCCTCTCACTCCCTGTTCTAAGCCCCCTCCCCTCTCACTCCCTGTTCTAAGCCCCTTCCCCTCTCACTCCCTGTTCTAAGCCCCTTCCTCTCTTCCATCCCCTGTTCTAAATCCTCCCCCCACAACTCCCCTAATCTATAGGCTGGCTCCTGCAGGCCAGCAGAGGGAGGTCATTATTTCTCAGCCAGACCAGGCTGGCGGGGGCAGGCTGGGGCTCAGCACGTGGCATGACAGTCATGACCGCGAGGGTACGGAGCACGTGCGTGTGTGTGTGTGTGTGTGTGTGTGTGTGTGTGTGTGTGTGTCGCCACAGCAGCTCTATGCAAACATGTTAATTTGTTTTCATTTTTTTTTCCCTTCCAGGATAATTGGGTGAGTTTGAAGTCTCCGCGAAGCTGCTGATTATAGTTATTTGGGTGGTGCGCGCTCCTCGCTGAATTCCTTCCTTGGCGGCTCTGCTGGTGGAGATGGTTGGGGGCTGTAATTACAAGTGCAGGAATAGCTTCCAGGGGCCCCGCTTAGGCCCCGGCCCGAGAGGAGCCCGCCTCGTCCTCCTGTCCCCCCTCTGCCACCTTGCTAGGCCGGGGCCTCTCGGCTTTAAACCCGGAGCTGAGGGACGGATCGCAGGAGTGTGGAAAGGCCCTGGAGCCCGTTTAGTCTAATCCTCCTCAGGCCTACCCAGGGGGAAACTGAGGCCAGGGAGGACCCGGCCACGGTCGCGTGGGTAGCACGTACCGGGGCTCGGGGCCAGCCTCTTCCGGTCCCAGACCCAGCGTCCTTTCTTCCGCCCAGTTCTGTCTCCCTCACCGATGGGGGCTCCTGGGCGCCAAGAGCCTGGGGAGCGGGGACGGCCCACGCAGAAGCCCTCGCGGACCGTCAGAGCAAGAGGGGGGATCCTAGAACGCAGAAGGCCAGAACGGGAGGAGTCCTCCGAGCAGAGCCGGCGCGGGGCTGGGAACAGACAAGGAGCAGGCCGAGGGGCTTCTTAGAAGAGACAGTATTATTCAGAGTTAGGAGGGCCCCGAGAACAGGGGGTGTCAGGGCTGAAAGGGAGCCTAGAACATAGAACAAGGAGTGTCAGGGCTGGGAGGAGAACTCACAGGGAGCCTAGAACATAGAACAAGGAGTGCCAGGGCTGGGAGGGCCCCGAGAACAGGGGGTGTCAGGACTCATAGGGAGCCTAGAACATAGAACAAGGAGTGCCAGGGCTGGGAGGGCCCCGAGAACAGGGGGTGTCAGGACTCACAGGGAGCCTAGAACATAGAACAAGGAGTGTCAGGGCTGGGAGGACCCCAAGAATAGGAGGTGTCAGGGCTGAAAGGGAGCCTAGAACATAGAACAAGGAGTGTCAGGGCTGGGAGGAGAACTCACAGGGAGCCTAGAACATAGAACAAGGAGTGCCAGGGCTGGGAGGGCCCCGAGAACAGGGGGTGTCAGGACTCACAGGGAGCCTAGAACATAGAACAAGGAGTGTCAGGGCTGGGAGGACCCCAAGAATAGGAGGTGTCAGGGCTGAAAGGGAGCCTAGAACATAGAACAAGGAGTGCCAGGGCTGGGAGGGCCCCGAGAACAGGGGGTGTCAGGGCTGAAAGGGAGCCTAGAACATAGAACAAGGAGTGTCAGGGCTGGGAGGAGAACTCACAGGGAGCCTAGAACATAGAACAAGGAGTGCCAGGGCTGGGAGGGCCCCGAGAACAGGGGGTGTCAGGGCTGAAAGGGAGCCTAGAACATAGAACAAGGAGTGTCAGGGCTGGGAGGAGAACTCACAGGGAGCCTAGAACATAGAACAAGGAGTGCCAGGGCTGGGAGGGCCCCGAGAACAGGGGGTGTCAGGACTCACAGGGAGCCTAGAACATAGAACAAGGAGTGTCAGGGCTGGGAGGACCCCAAGAATAGGAGGTGTCAGGGCTGAAAGGGAGCCTAGAACATAGAACAAGGAGTGTCAGGGCTGGGAGGACCCCTAGAACAGGGGGTGTCAGGGCTGAAAGGGAGCCTAGAACATAGAACAAGGAGTGTCAGGGCTGGGAGGGCCCCGAGAACAGGGGTGTCAGGACTGGGAGGACCCCAATAACAGGGGGTGTCGGGGCTGAAAGGGAGCCTAGAACATAGAACAAGGAGTGCCAGGGCTGGGAGGACCCCGAGAACAGGGGGTGTCAGGACTCACAGGGAGCCTAGAACATAGAACAAGGAGTGTCAGGGCTGGGAGGACCCCGAGAACAGGGGGTGTCAGGGCTCACAGGGAGCCTAGAACATAGAACAAGGAGTGCCAGGGCTGGGAGGAGGACTCACAGGGAGCCTAGAACATAGAACAAGGAGTGCCAGGGGTGGGAGGACCCCAAGAACAGGGGGTGTCAGGACTCACAGGGAGCCTAGAACATAGAACAAGGAGTGCCAGGGCTGGGAGGGCTGAAAGGGAGCCTAGAACATAGAACAAGGAGTGCCAGGGCTGGGAGGACCCCTAGAACAGGGGGTGTCAGGGCTGAAAGGGAGCCTAGAACATAGAACAAGGAGTGTCAGGGCTGGGAGGACCCCAAGAATAGGAGGTGTCAGGGCTGAAAGGGAGCCTAGAACATAGAACAAGGAGTGCCAGGGCTGGGAGGACCCCGAGAACAGGGGGTGTCAGGACTCACAGGGAGCCTAGAACATAGAACAAGGAGTGTCAGGGCTGGGAGGACCCCAAGAATAGGAGGTGTCAGGGCTGAAAGGGAGCCTAGAACATAGAACAAGGAGTGCCAGGGCTGGGAGGACCCCTAGAACAGGGGGTGTCAGGGCTGAAAGGGAGCCTAGAACATAGAACAAGGAGTGTCAGGGCTGGGAGGGCCCCGAGAACAGGGGGTGTCAGGGCTCACAGGGAACCTAGAACATAGAACAAGGAGTGCCAGGGCTGGGAGGAGGACTCACAGGGAGCCTAAAACATAGAACAAGGAGTGCCAGGGGTGGGAGGACCCCAAGAACAGGGGGTGTCAGGACTCACAGGGAGCCTAGAACATAGAACAAGGAGTGCCAGGGCTGGGAGGGCCCCAGAACAGGGGTGTCAGGACTCATAGGGAGCCTAGAACATAGAACAAGGAGTGCCAGGGCTGGGAGGGCCCCAAGAACAGGGGGTGTCAGGGCTGAAAGGGAGCCTAGAACATAGAACAAGGAGTGTCAGGGCTGGGAGGACCCCAAGAACAGGGGGTGTCAGGGCTGAAAGGGAGCCTAGAACATAAAACAAGAGGTGTGAGGGCTGGGAGGACCCCAAGAACAGGGGGTGTCAGGGCTGAAAGGGAGCCTAGAACATAAAACAAGAGGTGTGAGGGCTGGGAGGACCCCAAGAACAGGGGGTGTCAGGGCTGAAAGGGAGCCTAGAACAGGGGGGCATCAGGGTTGGGAGGACCCAAGAACAGGGGGTGTCAGGGCTGGGAGGGGGCTGGGTCTAGCTCTCTCCCTCTCAGGCAGGGCAATTCTCACGATTACTTCTGTTTTCCAGAAGAAGAGACAAGAGTTTGGTGTGTGAGGGGCCCCCAGCGAGGCCCTTGGAGCAGTCTGGGCAAGAGGGAAGGCTCAGCCGTGAAGGATGGGGGCTCCAAGTTGGGGGACGGAGCAGGAAGGCCCCCTGCCGAAGCCTGGAGGAGGAGGCAGGGACCTGGGATTTGGCCCTCAGCTTCTGGGACTGCTTTCGGGGGAGGAAGGGAAGGCAGAGAGTCGCAGGCAATGGGGGCCCACAGGGTCCTCTGGGGCAGCCGCCGGTGTGAGCCCCGGGCACCCCTCCCGCACGTTTGCTGCGGGCATGGCTGCCCATCTAGGCCTGCCCGGCGGCCTTCCCTCCCCGCGTCTCGGCTCCCCTCCAGCAGCACAAAGGGAGCCTCTGTTCTCCCCTAAGCCGGGCCCATTTGTCGCTGGGCTGGGATGCGGCCTGCCCGGGTCAGCCGGGCTCCGCAGCTCCCTCCGCCCGGCCCAGGATGAGCAAACACAAAAGCCCCCGTGTCTGCCGGCCTCCCTCCTCCCCACACTCGGCCTGTTGGCGTGGCCTCAGGAGACCCCATTCTCCGGGGAAGACGGCTCTGTTCTCGGCGTGGGGGAGGGCCGGGTGGGCAGCTGCCGAAGCCCCCCCTTCCCTTCTCGGAGACCCGGGGGGCAGGGACGGAAGGGGGGCGGCCCAGGGGCGGTGGCCCCCATTCCCGGCTGTGCCCAGGCGGTCCCCGGGCTCCGGGCAGCCCCACACGCAGACGGGCCGGCCCAGAGAGCACTTTCATCTGATGGGCACAAGAAGCCCGGGAGAACCCCTTGTTATCTCTCGTTTACAGCTGAGGAAACTGAGGCAGAGAGGAAGCGACCTGCCCAGGGGAACCAGAGTTAACGTCGGATGTGAGATTTGAACCCGGTTCTTCGTGATCAAGTCTGATATTCCCCTAGCCACCATGAACATCCCCACTAGCCGGGGGAAGCCCCTGAGAGCCAGGGTCTGGGGCGTCTGGCCCAGGCGCACAGCGAGGATGCAAACGGAGGTCTCTGGACTCCTCAGATATCTTTCCTAAGATGCCACCATCCCTCCGAAGAGGGAGACCCAGCCCTACCTAGGTGGGCAGGGGGCCCAGGGGCAGCCTCCAAAGAGGCCAGACCTGCCCCTAAGTGGGCAGGGGGCTGAGGGGCAGCCTCCAAAGAGGCCAGACCTGCCTCTAATTGGGCAGGGGGCCAATAGGCAGCCTCCAAAGAGGCCAGACCTGCCCCTAGATGGGCAGGGGGCTGAGGGGCAGCCTCCAAAGAGGCCAGACCTGCCTCTAATTGGGCAGGGGGCCAATAGGCAGCCTCCAAAGAGGCCAGACCTGCCCCTAGGTGGGCAGGGGGCTGAGGGGCAGCCTCCAAAGAGGCCAGACCTGCCTCTAATTGGGCAGGGGGCTGAGGGGAAGCCTCCAAAGAGGCCAGATCTGCCCCTAGGTGGGCAGGGGGCTGAGGGGAAGCCTCCAAAGAGGCCAGATGCACCCCAAGATGGGCAGGGGGCCTGGGGACACCAGGAGAGGGGCCGGCAGACGTGGCCTGTGGACAAGAGAGGGACGTCCCAGACACAGGGGCTTCTTAGAGTGGGATGAATGCACAGGCTTCTGGAAGCAGCAGAGCCAAGGTCTTGCCAGGCTGGGGCAAGGGGAAAAGCATCCTGGGAAAGCACACTCAGGCAATGAGCAAAGTCCTTTCTCGGTACTAGTTGCTCATCTACGCAATGCTAACCGAGGCACAGATGTGGAGTGAAAACGAGCCTTGGAGGCTGTCATCCAACCAGAAGCAGCAGAGCTTGGAGTCAGGAAGCCTGGAGTTCAATTCCAGCTCCAGATATTTCCTGGCTGTGTGACCTGGGTATGTTGCTTCACCCCTGACTCAGTTTCCCCAACTGTAAAATGGAGATAATAACAGGACCTGCCTCCCAGGACTGTTATGAAGGTCAAAGCACTCAGCACTGCACCCAGCACACATAGTAGGAGCTTATTATTAAATCAATTAATTAAATAAATAAAATGGTTTAAAAACCACAGATTATTAAATAAATAATTATTAAACACTTATTTCCTTCCCTTCCCTTCCCTTTCAGATCGAGAGCCTGAGAGGTCAAGCAATATTCCCAGGACCATTTAGTTGGCAATGAGCAGAACTGGAATCTGAACCCAGGTCAGAGGATCACGGAATCCTAGATCTAAAGTGGGACTCCAACACCAAGTGACTTGGCCAAGATCACACAAGTAGGAAGTAGCAAGGAGAGGACTTGAACTCAGATCTTTGGAGTCCAACTCTAGTCCCTTAGAGCACAGTCTCTCAGGCCTTCCCAAGAAGGCGGACAGGACCTTGCTTTACACAACACCCTCTATACTATGGCTTTCCTGATCCTCCCAAATTTGGGGGTTCTTCCCATTTGTAAATTCCCCGGCTGCCCGTCTAATTGAACAAGTGCTTAGGGTGCTGGGTCCTTCCTTAGGGGTAGTGGACCCTTAAGAAATGAGGGAGGGAGTGGAGGAAGAGGAGCCACCTTCCTCTTCTTCTCAGAGCCCGGAGAGATACGTCATTGCCCGAGAGCAGACTTTGGTGAGACGGGATCCTCCTTTGGGGGTCCGTTTTTCTGCCCCCTCCCCCTTTTATTCTTGCTTAGTAAGGGTGTTTCTCTGGAAGAGGGAGGGAGGGGAAGGGTTTGCCTGGGAAATAAGAGACGATTTTTAAAAAGGGACTCAAAAAACTGGATTATTTTAAAAAGAGAGAAGGTGGGAAATCTGCTCTCTTCCAGGGGCAGATGTTATTGGGCCCATCGTGGGCCCCACAGGTCGAAGCTGCCAGGCCCTAGGCTCAGGGATTCTGGGGGACTTCTGGGACTCTTAAAAGGGACGCTCGAGTCACACGCACGGACCACGGCTGAAAGAGGAAAGCCCGCTCATTGCCCCGACTCGTTTTCAGGGTCTTCTCCCCAAGTCCTCCCCAGAGGCTGCCCATCTAATAGAAGAAGAAAAGGTTCCAAAGGCCACATGGACCTCATCAGTACAGCAAGAGAGGTTTGCCCTGTGCAGCCCCCAGCCACGGCAAAGCTCTTCTGGAAGGGGCTGGGCAGGGAGGAGGAGAGCCAAAGAGAACTCAGGACATGCTGTCAGAGTGGGGAGGACCCTTAGAATGAGGGTGTCAGAGCTGGAAGGGAGCTTAGAACAGGGGATGTCAGAGCTGTAGAGAAGCTTAGAACAGGGAATGTCAGAGCTAGAAGAGCCTTAGAGCAGGGGATGCCAGAGCTGGAGAGAAACTTAGAACAAAGGATGCCAGAGCTGGAGAGAGACTTAGAACAGGGGATGTCAGAGCTGGAGAGAAGCTTAGAACAGAGGATGTCAGAGCTGAGAGAAACTTAGAACAGGGGCTGTCAGAGCTGTAGAGAAACTTAGAACAGGGGATGTCAGAGCTGGAGAGAAGCTTAGAACAGGGGATGTCAGAGCTGGAGAGAAGCTTAGAACAGGGGATGTCAGAGCTGGAGAGAAGCTTAGAACAGGGGATGTCAGAGCTGGGAGGAGGCTTAGAACAGGGACTGTCAGAGCTGGGAGGAGGCTTAGAACAGGGACTGTCAGAGCTGGGAGGAGGCTTAGAACAGGGAATGTCAGAGCTGGGAGGAGGCTTAGAACAGGGAATGTCAGAGCTGGGAGGAGGCTTAGAACAGGGAATGTCAGAGCTGGAAGGAGGCTTAGAACAGGGACTGTCAGAGCTGGGAGCAGGCTTAGAACAGGGAATGTCAGAGCTGAGAGGAGGCTTAGAACAGGGAATGTCAGAGATGGGAGGAGGCTTAGAACAGGGAATGTCAGAGATGGGAGGAGGCTTAGAACAGGGACTGTCAGAGCTGGGAGGAAGCTTAGAACAGGGAATGTCAGAGATGGGAGGAGGCTTAGAACAGGGAATGTCAGAGCTGGGAGGAGGCTTAGAACAGGGAATGTCAGAGCTGGAAGGAGGCTTAGAACAGGGACTGTCAGAGCTGGGAGCAGGCTTAGAACAGGGAATGTCAGAGCTGAGAGGAGGCTTAGAACAGGGAATGTCAGAGATGGGAGGAGGCTTAGAACAGGGAATGTCAGAGATGGGAGGAGGCTTAGAACAGGGAATGTCAGAGATGGGAGGAGGCTTAGAACAGGGAATGTCAAGAGTTGGGAGGAAGCTCAGAACAAGGAATGTCAGAGCTAACAAGGTACTTAGAGAACTTCCAAGCTGGAATTGTCCTCTGAGGTCATTGGTAGCATAATGGTTACAGCACTGGGTCTGGAATCAGGAAGACCAAATCTGTTCTCAGACACCTATACTAGCTGTGTGATCTTAGATTTAACCCCTATTTACCTCAGTTTCCTCATCTGTAAAATGGGGATAATAATAGCCCCTACCTCTCAGGTTTGATGTGAGGAACTATTAAGATAGCTGTAATACACTCAGCACAATGCCTGGCACATAGTAGGTGCTATATAAAATTAAAAAAAAAAATAAATTTGGCATCTGAGATGCAGCCAGCAGCATTAAGGCATTAAGTAGCAGGGCTGGGATTCAAACCCAGGCCCAACTCAGACGACAGATCCAACACTCTTTCCACTAAACCACGATGCCTCCATCCCTCTTCCCTCACTTTTTGGAAAAGGCTCAGAAATGGGATTGGCCTTGAAGGTCCCCAGGCTGGTCTGTGAGAGAGCGAGGACTTGAACTCGGGTCTCCAGACTCCCAAAGAGCAGTGGTATTTCCCATTATCCACCGAAGGGGCCTGGCTCGGCGAAGGTAGGGAGAAGGCCCTGAGTTTGGACATGGCGGACCCAGGGGGAAGCCCAACGGCACCTCCAACTTCTGGGCGTGGGGCAGGTGGGCAGGCAGAGGGCGGCCACCGGGCCCTGGGCTCCGCTCGCTCCTGCCTGCCTGCCTGCCTGCCTGCCTGCCTGCTCGAGGCGGCCAGATGAGCCGCTGAATGCCGAGTAATTAAACTGAGCTCAGAACAATACCGGAGCGCAGGAGAATGTGGAGTTTTTCCTTTATGTTTATAGCAATTGTACCAAAGTGTACAACACGGAGAGGCAACAGCTGACAAATGAGATGAAACAGACATGATTTCCAGTTGGCTTTTCCTGGATCTGATTGGCATTAATTGTAAGCGTTTGCAAAGCAGTATGGAAAGTCTGACACTCAGCTTCAAGCGCGCGTGCCTTCCTAATGCTTTTAATGATTACAATGGAAGCTGATGATCACTGGTGAGCTGGGAATGGCCCCGCTCCTCTGCACCCCGAGCCTGCGCCTTGGCCACGACGTACGCCCTGTGCCCAGCCCACCTCCCGGATCCCGAGCCTGGCACAGCCATGGTGCCCAGCCCACCTCCTGGATCCCGAGCCTGGCACAGCCACAATGTCCAGTCTACCTCCTGGATCCCGAGCCTGGCACAGCCACAATGTCCAGCCCACTTCCTGGATCCCGAGCCTGGCACAGCCACAATGTCCAGCCCACCTCCCGGATCCCGAGCCTGGCACAGCCACAATGTCCAGTCTACCTCCTGGATCCCGAGCCTGGCACAGCCACAATGTCCAGCCCACCTCCTGGATCCCGAGCCTGGCACAGCCATGGTGCCCAGTCTACCTCCTGGATCCCGAGCCTGGCACAGCCATGGTGCCCAGTCCACCTCCTGGATCCCGAGCCTGGCACAGCCACAATGTCCAGCCCACTTCCTGGATCCCGAGCCTGGCACAGCCACGGTGCCCAGTCCACCTCCTGGATCCCGAGCCTGGCACAGCCACAATGTCCAGCCCACTTCCTGGATCCCGAGCCTGGCACAGCCACAATGTCCAGCCCACCTCCCGGATCCCGAGCCTGGCACAGCCACAATGTCCAGTCTACCTCCTGGATCCCGAGCCTGGCACAGCCACAATGTCCAGCCCACCTCCTGGATCCCGAGCCTGGCACAGCCATGGTGCCCAGTCTACCTCCTGGATCCCGAGCCTGGCACAGCCACAATGTCCAGTCTACCTCCTGGATCCCGAGCCTGGCACAGCCACAATGTCCAGTCTACCTCCTGGATCCCGAGCCTGGCACAGCCACGATGTCCAGTCTACCTCCTGGATCCCGAGCCTGGCACAGCCACAATGTCCAGCCCACCTCCTGGATCCCAAGCCCGGCACAGCCATGGTGCCCAGCCCACCTCCTGGATCCCGAGCCTGGCACAGCCATAATGTCCAGTCTACCTCCTGGATCCCAAGCCTGGCACAGCCATGGTGCCCAGCCCACCTCCCCAGATCCTGAGCCTGGCACAGTCATAGTGCCCAGTCTACCTCCTGGATCCCGAGCCTGGCACAGCCACAATGTCCAGCCCACCTCCTGGATCCCGAGCCTGGCACAGCCATGGTGCCCAGTCTACCTCCTGGATCCTGAGCCTGGCAAAGCCATGGTGCCCAGTCTACCTCCTGGATCCCGAGCCTGGCACAGTCATAATGTCCAGTCCACCTCCTGGATCCCGAGCCTGGCACAGCCATAATGTCCAGTCCACCTCCTGGATTCCGAGCCTGGCACAGCCATAATGTCCAGTCTACTTCCTGGATCCCGAGCCTGGCACAGCCATAATGTCCAGTCCACCTCCTGGATTCCGAGCCTGGCACAGCCATAATGTCCAGTCTACTTCCTGGATCCCGAGCCTGGCACAGCCATAATGTCCAGTCTACTTCCTGGATCCCGAGCCTGGCACAGCCATAATGTCCAGTCCACCTCCTGGATTCCGAGCCTGGCACAGCCATAATGTCCAGTCTACTTCCTGGATCCCGAGCCTGGCACAGCCATAATGTCCAGTCCACCTCCTGGATCCCAAGCCTGGCACAGCTACAATGTCCAGCACACTCCCTGGATCCTGTGCCTGGCACAGCCATGGTGCCCAGCTCACCTCCCCAGATCCCGAGCCTGGCACAGCCATGGTGCCCAGTCCACCTCCTGGATCCTGAGCCTGGCACAGCCACAATGTCCAGTCTACCTCCTGGATCCCGAGCCTGGCACAGCCACAATGTCCAGTCTACCTCCTGGATCCCGAGCCTGGCACAGCCACAATGTCCAGTCTACCTCCTGGATCCCAACCCTGGCACAGCCATGGTGCCCAGTCCACTTCCCAGATCCTGAGCCTGGCACAGCCATGGTGTCCAGTCTACCTCCTGGATCCCAACCCTGGCACAGCCATGGTGCCCAGTCCACCTCCTGGATCCCAAGCCTGGCACAGCCATGGTGCCCAGTCCACCTCCTGGATCCCAAGCCTGGCACAGCCATGGTGCCCAGTCCACTTCCCAGATCCTGAGCCTGGCACAGCCACAATGTCCAGTCCACCTCCTGGATCCCAAGCCTGGCACAGCCATGGTGCCCAGTCCACCTCCTGGATCCCAAGCCTGGCACAGCCACGATGTCCAGTCTACCTCCTGGATCCCGAGCCTGGCACAGCCACAATGTCCAGCCCACCTCCTGGATCCCAAGCCCGGCACAGCCATGGTGCCCAGCCCACCTCCTGGATCCCGAGCCTGGCACAGCCATAATGTCCAGTCTACCTCCTGGATCCCAAGCCTGGCACAGCCATGGTGCCCAGCCCACCTCCCCAGATCCTGAGCCTGGCACAGTCATAGTGCCCAGTCTACCTCCTGGATCCCGAGCCTGGCACAGCCACAATGTCCAGCCCACCTCCTGGATCCCGAGCCTGGCACAGCCATGGTGCCCAGTCTACCTCCTGGATCCTGAGCCTGGCAAAGCCATGGTGCCCAGTCTACCTCCTGGATCCCGAGCCTGGCACAGTCATAATGTCCAGTCCACCTCCTGGATCCCGAGCCTGGCACAGCCATAATGTCCAGTCCACCTCCTGGATTCCGAGCCTGGCACAGCCATAATGTCCAGTCTACTTCCTGGATCCCGAGCCTGGCACAGCCATAATGTCCAGTCCACCTCCTGGATTCCGAGCCTGGCACAGCCATAATGTCCAGTCTACTTCCTGGATCCCGAGCCTGGCACAGCCATAATGTCCAGTCTACTTCCTGGATCCCGAGCCTGGCACAGCCATAATGTCCAGTCCACCTCCTGGATTCCGAGCCTGGCACAGCCATAATGTCCAGTCTACTTCCTGGATCCCGAGCCTGGCACAGCCATAATGTCCAGTCCACCTCCTGGATCCCAAGCCTGGCACAGCTACAATGTCCAGCACACTCCCTGGATCCTGTGCCTGGCACAGCCATGGTGCCCAGCTCACCTCCCCAGATCCCGAGCCTGGCACAGCCATGGTGCCCAGTCCACCTCCTGGATCCTGAGCCTGGCACAGCCACAATGTCCAGTCTACCTCCTGGATCCCGAGCCTGGCACAGCCACAATGTCCAGTCTACCTCCTGGATCCCGAGCCTGGCACAGCCACAATGTCCAGTCTACCTCCTGGATCCCAACCCTGGCACAGCCATGGTGCCCAGTCCACTTCCCAGATCCTGAGCCTGGCACAGCCATGGTGTCCAGTCTACCTCCTGGATCCCAACCCTGGCACAGCCATGGTGCCCAGTCCACCTCCTGGATCCCAAGCCTGGCACAGCCATGGTGCCCAGTCCACCTCCTGGATCCCAAGCCTGGCACAGCCATGGTGCCCAGTCCACTTCCCAGATCCTGAGCCTGGCACAGCCACAATGTCCAGTCTACCTCCTGGATCCCAAGCCTGGCACAGCCATGGTGCCCAGTCCACCTCCTCGATGAACCCTTGTGGGGTTCAAGAAAGTACAATGCTGCCCTGTTCCTAGCAAAGCCTGCTCCTCTGGATCCCCAGAACCAGCCAGAACCTGACCCAGTAGGGCTGGCCATCTGATGACAAGGCGCTCTTCTGCCAAGCCCTGTGTCTTAGATGGCAGGATTTAGTCAGGAAGATTCCTCTCTCTCTGAGTTCAAATCTGTCTGAGACACTCCCTAGTTGTGTGACTCTGGGAAAGTCACTTCCCCTGTCTGCCTCCATTTATTTCCTCATCTGTCAGATGAGCTGGAGAAGGAAATGGCAACCACTTCAGCATCTGCCAGGAAACCCCCAAAAGAGATGACGAGGAGTCAGACACGGCCGATACGCCTGAATCCCAGACAGTGGGATTTGGCGTGAGGAAGATCCTGGGTTCAGATCTTGCCTCTGATACCTCCTAGCAGCGTGACCTCAGGGGCCCCCCTCCTCATCCATATAAAGAAGGGGGTGAGACGACCTCCATGACTTGTCCACCCCAGAGGCCTGACCTGGAATCTATCCTGGGAGCTGCAAAGGGGCCTCAAGATCGAGGCACGCTGCTCCAATCTCTCTGTTTTGTAAGGGAAAAACGGGTTCTGGGAGGCCAAGTCCTGTCCGGCCCCAGATGTAGGAAGTGATGGAGCCTGGATTTGAACCCAGGTCATGGGATTATTGACAGCGAGCTGGAGAGGGGCTTCTTCCAAACTCCTCATTTTACAAATGAGACGGATGCCCCGAGATAAGTGACTTGTCCGAGGACATCGAGGCAGGAAAGAAGCGGTCAGCAGGAATTCTAGCACGATCCTGTGTCTGGTGTCAGAGCAGGATCTGGTCTGAGTTCGAGGCTTCCCATTGTTCCTTATTTTACAGTCGATTTCGTGTAGGGCCGCAGGCAGAGGGGAGGAAACAGAGGGCTGGGAGGCCAGGGAGGAGTCTGGTGTCTGGGAAGGAGCCCCGGCAAGGACCCAAGGACCCGCGTTTGAATCCCACCTCTCTGCGACTCACTAGGCTTTGTGGCCTTGGACAAGTCACGGTCAGTTCCTTGAGAAAACCTTGCGGGGTGCCCCTCCTTGAACCCTGGAATCCCCCGCCTGAGCCCCCATCCCGGGCAGTGCCTTGGTTTCTCCGAGGCTCGGCGTTCCCTCTGGGAAATGGGAAGGATACGGCCCCTGCCTCGGAGCTCCCCGGGGTACGGTGCCCGGCTGGCCTGAAGAGCGCCTAGGAAGGGCCCTCGGCTTGGCGCCGCACCGGGAGAGCCTCGGCTGTCTCCTTCCCAAGCTGCGGCGGGCCTTTTCTTGGGGGAGGGAAGGGAGATGGGATCTTTTTGCATATGGTAGCACAGATGGAGGCGTGATCTATAAAAACTGTTTGCAATTAAATTCCCACTTTGCATGACTTGACTTGTCAGTTATTTGGAATTAGATTGCACGGCGCGGGCGCTGACAGGGAGACGAGCAGAAGACAGAGGTGGGGAGGGCGGGGGGCCCGTGGGGAGGGGGCGGCCGAGGCGGGAAGACCTGGCCAAGACTCGCTGGGGGGCGATGGAGCCGGGCCGGGCCTCCCTGGCCGGCCTTGGCCAGCGTCTTGGCCGCCATCCGTCAGGGTGATTTGGCCGGCGGTGGAGGGCCTGACAGGGTAATGAGCGAGTCCTCGGGGAGCTAATCGCTCACCTCCCCGTCAGCCCCGGCGGCCGGGGGGCCGGAGGGGACGTGGGAGCATAACTAGCCCTGGCACTGAGGACCCACGCGGGCATCAGGGGTGGCAGAGGATGGGGCTCCTTCCCTGGGCCTGGAGGGGCCCTGCTGGGTGTCCCCTCCAATATCCTGGGGGAGCAGGTGGGGAGGCTGAGGCCAGAAGTCAGATCACCCCAAGGCACGGAGTGCCAATCAGATCCCCAGGGCAGAGCAGCCCTCAGGTGACACGGGAGATGTGTGTATGCACGTATGGGGGGACAAGAGGGGGAACCTGCCACCCCAACACTTCTGCTCCCAGATCTAGACCCAAAGGGACCCGAGAGGCTCTTCTGCATTTTACAGATGAGACCCTTGAGAGGTCCCACAAGCACTGAGGGTTCAAGAGGGCATCTCTGCTCGTGCCCAGCTGCCCTCTTCACTTACCGAGGGCCAGTGAGGGGCAGTGGGAAGGGTGCAAGGCCCAAGCTGGCACCTCTGCCCGTTCTACGGTGCCCAGCTGCCCTCTTCACTTACCGAGGGCCAGTGAGGGGCAGTGGGAAGGGTGCAAGGCCCAAGCTGGCACCTCTGCTCGTTCTACGGTGCCCAGCTGCCCTCTTCACTTACCGAGGGCCAGTGAGGGGCAGTGAGAAGGGTGCAAGACCCAAGCTGGCACCTCTGCTCATTCTACGGTGCCCAGCTGCCCTCTTCACTTACTGAGGGGCAGTGGGAAGGGTGCAAGGCCCAAGCTGGCACCTCTGCTCGTTCTACGGTGCCCAGCTGCCCTCTTCACTTACCAAGGGCCAGTGAGGGGCAGTGGGAAGGGTGCAAGACCCAAGCTGGCACCTCTGCTCGTTCTACGGTGCCCAGCTGCCCTCTTCACTTACTGAGGGCCAGTGAGAAGGGTGCAAGGCCCAAGCTTCAGGAGCCGGGGTTCTCCCCCTTCTCAGTCCTTTATTCACTCCTTCACAACCACAGGCAGGGAAGCCTTGGAAAGTTTGCAACGGACGCTCCTTGCAGGTCGTAGCGCTCCAGCCTCTCATGCACAGATGGGGAATCAGAGGCCCACTGAAGTCCAAGGACTTGCCAAAGGACAAATGCCCAGCGACGCCGGCTGCCCAGCCTCCTCCTGACTGGGAGCGCGACGCCATGCAGTCCCGACTTCTCAGAACCTTCTTGCCTTCATCTATAAAAGGGGCTCACCTCATCCGAGGCAGAGAGGGATGGAGAGGTGCCAGAGGGAGGCCCGGGGCCGGTGGCTGCCTGTGGAGCCCTTGCTAAGTGACCCAGAAGATACCAGAAGATCTCGGCAGACCTCAGACCAGGGAATGGCAGGGCCTGGCCCCACCGCCTCAGGCCGGATGCAATCACTCTGTGAATTCTTCCTGTTGCTCACAAGAGCCTAGATTTCCGGGCTGGAAGGGACCCTGGAGATGGCTCTTTCTATGGGACTCTGGCCTCCCCGCCCAACCTCTCTAGTCTTCTCACACTTGACTCCTTGACCATGACACTGGCCTCCTGCCTGTCCCTCCCACAAGACACTTCTTCCTCCCAACGCTGGGTGTTTTTCCTGGCTGTGCCCCAAGCCAGGAACTCCCTGCTTCCAGCTCCTCTGAATCTTCCAAACCCTTCCTTTATGTCATTCGATTCAGACAGAAGAGTGACAAGGGCTAGGCAAGAGGGCTGAAGGGTCTTGCCTCGTGTCTTAGACCAGCATGGGATCCGGGTTGTCCTGACGCCATGCCTGGCACTCTATGCACTGTGCCCCCTAGCTGCCCTTCCAAGTGCCAGCTAAAGGAAGCCTTTCCTGGGTCCACCTTCATTGGACTGATTAGGGCCCTGGAAGAGACAGTGAAGCCGATGGCTCTGGCCAACTCTGCCTCACTTGGGGCGCCATTTTGGTCCTCTTTGAGTACGGACCAACCACCATCGCCAATGGCTCTTGTCTGTGTATGGAGCGGTTCACGGGCTGTCTCTGCCATTAAACTGTGAGCTCCTTAAGGGCAGTTTTCCTTTGTCTCCCCAGCACCCATCTGACCCATGGTATCAGCTTCATAAATCGTTGACTGGGTTGACTTTTTCCCAGTTGAATGGAAACTCCTCGAGGGCAGACGCGGTGAGCCTACAGACGCTTGGTCCCCGGTTGGCTTGCACGCAGCAGGGCTCCCCCACCTCCATCCTTCTGATCCTCTCCCCGGCAGGAGCCCGGTGGGAGTGGGTGGGGGCTCTCTGCCTTAGAACCATCTAAGCCTTCACTGTTTGGGTTAATAAATGTATCATTTGGCTTCAGAAAATTCTTAGATCACTAATAATTATTCCCCGATGAAAAGAAATAAAGACCTGATACCGGCTCCTTCCCCCTAAGTCTGTAAAGAAAAGTCATAAAAATAGCTTGTTATCTCACCTATTGAGGCTCCGACTGTATGTTCCTGCTAATTGGGTATAACATCCTTGTCTTGTTCTCTCTGAAGCTGAATCGGGAAAGTACCACTGCTGGGAACTAATTATATCTCCGGACTGCAGACTACGGCTTGTCTTTGCCTTTATTGAGTTAAAAAATGGTCCCTAACCTTAATCATTCATATCCCTGAGCACCAGGGCTGCAGGAAGCCAGCCGAGCCTGTCCTGGTGAAGAGAAGGGAAGGCCAGGCTGCAGGTGGCAAGGGGAGGCCCGAGAAGAGCAGGAAATGAGTCCAGGGGCAGGGCTTGGTGGGGGCCGAGCCTACATCCCTCCTCGTCTTCTGTCTCGTGGCCCCCAGCCCTTGCAGGCGAGGACCTCTTCTCCCACCTGGCTTGGTTAACTTGTGGCCTGTATGACCTTGGCCTTCCTCGTACCCCCCCAGCTTCAATCTCCTCTGCACGAGAAAGGCTCAAACGGCACCCCGAGCCCCAGACCTGCCACCCCATGATCCATCTTCAGCTAGAGCCAGCCCACCGACTCTCCCCTCCTCCACTGGGCCACCTGAAGCATCCGGCGTCCTCATGCCACATCCCGCCTCCGACACTAGCTATGTAGACACCAGCAAGTTGCCTGCCTCTCAGATCGGGCCTCAGTTTCCCCATTTGGGATACCTTTACTACCACGTCATCCTACGCCATCCAGTGAGATCATGTATAGAACCTTTTGTGATTCTTAAAGCGCTCTCTCTTGTCCCTCCTTCTCTGTCCTGTCTCTCTCAGTCTCTCTCCTCTCTATCTCTGTCCCCCCTTCTCTCTTTCCTTCTTTGTCTCTCTCTTTCTTGATTTTCCTGTCCCCATCCTGTGGCTAGAATGCCCTCCAGTTCAGGAGGAAGGGATCCTGGCCTGGCCCGAGACAGGAACTCTAATGTGGGCTCAGACCTCCTCCGGACCTCAGTTTCTCTTTTTGACAAGTTTTAGTGGGGGCCTAGGTTGGAGAAGAGCAGCTGACATTTTTCTAATGTCTCCATTTTACAGATGGGGAAATAAGGCCTGGATTACAGGAAGGACAGGAGTTCTGGGTCAAGTGGGAATCGGAAGGGCTGGAGGTTCTGGGATTCTGAGTGGGCCTTTAG